>NW_003302547.1:349929-364281 GCF_000004255.2 Arabidopsis lyrata subsp. lyrata | reverse complement strand
TCTCCACCGCCCCCACCAACACCAGTTTACTCTCCACCACCCACTCCGGTCTATTCCCCTCCTCCCCCACCTCCTTGTATAGAACAACCACCACCACCACCTCCACCGTGTATAGAGTATTCACCTCCTCCTCCACCAGTCATTCATTATAGCTCTCCGCCTCCACCGCCAGTCTACTACAGCTCTCCGCCACCTCCACCAGTCTATTACAGCTCTCCACCGCCGCCACCGCCGGTTCATTACAGCTCACCCCCACCACCGGAAGTCCATTACAGTTCTCCGCCGCCACCTCCAGTACATTATAGCTCTCCGCCGCCGCCACCATCAGCTCCATGTGAAGAATCTCCTCCACCAGCACCGGTAGTTCATCACAGTCCACCACCGCCGATAGTTCACCACAGCCCACCACCACCACCAGTAGTCCACCGTAGTCCACCACCACCGTCTCCTGAATATGAAGGACCACTACCACCGGTCATCGGAGTATCATACGCGTCTCCTCCACCACCGCCGTTCTATTGATTCTTTTGAGAAACACGAGACTGAAACGATGACGTGGCACGAACCCTAAACAGATTGAAACACTATACGACGTCGTTGGTCAATTCTTACACAGATAAAATTATTTTGTGAAAAAAAAATTATAAGAGAAAAAGAAATGGCTGATTAAAAAGTTTATTGTATAGAGAGGATGGGTCTTGTGTTTTCTATTAATTTTATTTTTTTCCCTCTTTTATTTGGATTTCGTAGCACATTATTCGTTTTAGATTTTGTATTTTATATATGAGAAGAGCATAGGCTATACATTTTTTTTGTTCATTATCAATATCATTCTTTAATTTCACAAAATACAATTTCCAAATTGGTGTAAACAAACAAATATGCTTATAAATTTAAAGAAATAAGATTTGGGTCCAAAGTAAGTTTTGTCTGAAAACAAAGTTGGAAAAGTTATGTCTGAAAATAAAGTTGGAAACAGTTGCAAATGAAAGTGACTCGTCGAAGCCTGTTGGAGAAAAAGAGCAAAATACAATTACTCCTAAAACAAGGAAGCAACTTGGAACGCTCCGTTTTGATTCGATGACAGAACAAAAGAAGACGTAAAGATATATGTCGCAATCCCGAATTTACGCGGAAAATAAAGAATTAGGAAAAAAGTTGGGACCAAACTAGGAAAAAATAAACTTTAATAATAAATAGCATGGGAATAAAAGAACCTTGATTGGCGCTAAATATTTTGATTACTACAAATGTTGTTCAACTTTGAAAACGAAATTTATTTTTAGCTTTTTTGACTAATTCTGTAATTTGTTTGTTAACTACGTAGTTGGGTCGATAGATAACATAGAAAAATTGAAGAATTATAAAACATTTAAAAAAGTATGGGGGCTAGAGAATAGTGAAAACAAAAAAGGGAAAAAATCCGAAAAAATCGCCATGTAATTTTTTTTTGGCCGTTTAATACCTGTAGTATTAAATTTGGAATAAAAATACCTCATATAGTTTCGGTTGCCTTTTAAAACCTTCGTTTTTTAAAAAATGGTAAAATCGAACTTCCGAGTTAACGACCGTTAACTTTGTTAATGGCAACACTAACCGCGGTTAAAACTTAACCCACGATGTTTAAGTATATATATAACCTCTTTTTGTAGATTTACGTATATATCGTCTTAGTCAGGTGGTTTAACTTGGGTTGCCTATCCTATTGAACTTGAGTTCGAATCCCCCCTAAAGACGTTTTTAATTTTTTTTTTTTTTACTTCATCTTCTTCGTCATCGAAAAACATATGTCTTTAGTTTCTTCTGATCCATTTGATCGACAGAATGGGTGGGAAGATGGAGTGAAGCTAGTTTTTCGATGGCTTCTAGAACCAGAAACGGTTTGCCGGCTCTCGATTTTATACCCGCATCTGATTGAAGTTTCATTTTAGTGCCCGCTTTCTCTTAGCCCCATTTTTCTATTTTGTTTCTAGATGACAATTTTTGTCGATCTCAAATTACATAGATTAGTCGAGATCTGATTCACATGCGTTACACTAAGATTAATTTGTGAGCTTCAAATGCGGATCTGAGATGTTGTAGACACTTCTGGGTAGATCTAGTTTCCGGAGAGATCGAGAATTGCTTTTGTTTCATTTCCAGATTTTGTTGAATAGTAGGAGAATAAAACAAAAGAGAAGTTTATGATGGATTTGCTCTGAGTTTCTGGGTTTAGGATTTGGTCTTGAAGGCATTGTTCAGTAAGAAGAAGAGGAAGACAAAAGAGAAGAAGGAGAAAAAAAAAATTAAGAAAAAAATTAAAAAACGTCTAAAAAGGACGATGGGGGATTCGAACCCACGTTATTTAGAATAGGTAACACACGTTTTACCATTTGACGAAGACAGTATATACTTAAGGCTTGAAAAGAGATAGTATATATATAGTTTAAATACCATGGGTAAAGTTTTAACCACAGTTAGTGTTTCCGTTAGCAAACTTAACGACCGTTAATTCGGAAGTTCGATTTTACCATTTTTTAAAAACCGAAGGTTTTAAAAGGCAACCGAAACTAAATAAGGTATTTTTATTCCAAATTTAATACTATAGGTATTAAACGGCTAAAAAAAAATTAGATGACGGTTTTTTCGGGTTTTTTCCCAAACAAAAAATGAATTACTTGAATATTTGTTGAGTTCGTTTTATATTTCTTAGTAGAAGATATTCGATTGTTTAAGATGCGTAAACACATTAGAATGTAAGAGGTGATTTTTTTTTGTTTTTCGATAAAATGTGTAATTGATTAATCAAAGTAAAAATATGTACAAGAGTGTTCAGCTTTGTCTAAACAGATATCTAGCAATTTGATGATCCAAAAATAAAACTGGAAAACTGAAACAAGAATAAGTAAAAACAGAAATTGAGTAACAGCCAATCAGCAGTCCGGCTCAACACTTTTATGGGCTCTAGGACCAGAGCCGGCGCTGTAAATGTTTGGGCCACAAACGAAATTTTTTTTTGGGCCTATTAGTTACTAACGAAAAAATTAAAAAAATAAAATTATTATTGTTTTCTGGGAGGAAGCTCGAACTCTCCACCTCAGACTTCTAGCATTCAAGCATTGACCAACAGAGCTACAACAACTACATGGAAAAAATCGGCCGAAAAAGTATATATTCTAAAAACGGCTGCAAGCATGTGAGGGCCGGCTCTGCCTAGGACAACAAAATTTGGGTCCTTAGATTTTTTTTAGTGTTCGTTTGTCGTAAAAAAATTTTGTATACTATTTTTATTAAAAAAAATAATTATTAATAAAACAATAAATAAAAAATTTATGGGTCTTTCTAAATTTTAGTTTTATGTTGTAATCTAAAACTTTTAATACTTTTATAAAAAATATTTTTTAAAATGGGCCCCTTAATTATTGGAATGCGGGATTGGGCTCCTGGCCGTCGCACCTCCCGCCCCTCTGTGAGCCGGCACTGCCAATCAGCTGATTCCCGCTATCGAAGATGAGATCACAAACCGTCGGAGTAAGAAGTAAATTTTCCATCTTCACTCACATCTATAGTACGTGGGGTAAGATAACCCAATCTCCGTAACGACTAAGATATAATAGATTACATTAGCCTAATCTATATTAAAATATTTTATGTGGTCATGAAACTAGTTTACTTTCTTAGACGGTTTCTACGGTATAATACACTTTTACTCGGATCCATAAAGATTTAGCGGGTTTGGAGATATATGGCTCCTCGACCCTTTTAGCGGGTTTGGAGATATATGGCTCCCCGACTCTTGACCAACTCACAACAATCCTTATACACAGTAAGCGATACTGAAAAAATAATTAAAAAAGTAAAAAATAGCGATTAAAAAAAAAAACTTTTTTAAGAATTCTAGTCTATTAAGGAAAGAGTATCATTATATCACCTATGATTACTCATATCTCCTATATTACTCTTATATACATTAATTATATTATTTTTTGTAATCCTTTTAATCATGCCCATTGATAAGGGATGGTCTTGAAAATTTGGGGGCCACAAATAAAACAGAAAATAGGAAGCTTTTTTAGCATCCTAATTTCAAAATTAAAGCCATAATCAAAAGTAAAAGTAAATTCAAAATTTGTTGTTAGTAAGTAAATTTCTGATTGCTTTTAACTAGAAATTAAAGGCATGAATGGGAGACGTGTTATTACTGCGGGACGGAACTTTTGTATTTAATGTTACCATTCAACACAACTTTTCAGTTTACAGATTTTAGTTAAATAAATAAATAAATTATAATTTTGTAGCAAGTACGGTACAATTTAGAACCTTTTTACCTTGTATGTGCGGAACATTGAAACCACTAGTATAAAAGTGTGTTCCAAATACACAGTGTGTGGTCCAACACTTTTTTCTTTGGGTCCGAATGGTAACATCGTAATTGATTATCCTGGAAAAGCGGTTTTATAGTGTGGTACGGTTCAACTGCGGTACGTACGGGAGAAAATTATTTGCAGGACTAGTGTGGTTAGTCTAAAATAAGCTGTACAGAATAAAGTTTGATTGGTGAAAAAACTATTTGCGGTACATAATAAAATGTTTGAATGGTTAAAACTATATTATTATATTAATATAGTTATAAATATTAAATTGTTTTTTATTCTTAATGAAATAATATTTTCATCTACCTATTTACGAATTTTAAAAACAAAAATTTATTTTGAATTAATAAAGTTAATTTTATCCATTAAAATAGTGAAGAAATACATCAAATATTTAATAAATTTGTTGTAACTAAAACTATAGTTTATATAATAAAACTTTTGAGTATAGTAAAAATATATATTATACATTATCACTACAAAAAACACTCTGGATAACGTCAATTTATGTAAGTCACTTACTAAACCGACTTTAAATTTTTTACCTGGAAGGAACTTGCCGTCGGTTTACTAACCGACTAAAAATTTGGTTTTCAATTTTTATTTATTTTATAAGAATTTTAATATTTGTAGATAAATCATTGGACATATTACACAAAAATCCAGTGAAAATATGATAGTTAGAGACTTTCATGAGCTTATTCACAAATAACGTTAAATTTGTTCACTGTTAACGTCATACAATATTACGACGCTTTCTAAACCGACGGTATTAATCTTACGTCATTTTATACCAACGTTAAATACGATATTAAACGACGTGACCTGCCGTTTTTTTGTAGTGTATATACGAAATAATTTAATCATATTTTTTATGAATCTGTTTTTGTTTTTACTAAAACTGATTTATAACTTGTGAAAATAGTGAAATAAGTTAAAAAAAAATTCTCAAAAAAGGACTTTAAAAAATAAATCACTTATGAATATTATTAACAACTTAAATTAGAAAACACGTTTATTGTTAAAATTTATTGCTGGTTATTAAACTCTCTTTAATGAATCAAAATTAAATAAAAAGAAAAATTAATATTTTGCTGTATCGGTTGCGGAATTCGAACAAACTGATCGGTAATTGGTGGTTGTACAAATATTTGCGGTCCACTGGTTAATATCCTCTCTCAAAAAATGCAAATGGATTTTTATTTTTTTCTCTAAAAAACGCAAATTACAAAAATAGCATGTGATTTGTGACATTAAACTTTTTTCAAAAAAATTTACTTGAAATCCGCAATCTCAATTGTCTCCAATCAAAGCCTTTGTTTTACATTTATTTTAATACTTAAAAATTGTAAATAAAGCACATATAACCAACATAACTTTATATAATTACATGTAAGATATAAGAATATTTAATATTTGATTTTTATTATAATTCTCTTATCTTCAACAATTATTTTATCATTTAAATAATTTACAGGAAAAAACTCGAAAAAACCGTCATCTATTTTTTTTTAGCCGTTTAATACGTGTAGTTTTAAAATTGGAATAAAAATACCTCGTTTAATTGTCGTTGTCTTTTAAATCCTTTGTTTTTTTAATTTTGGTAGATTCGTACATCTGCGTTAACGGCTGTTAACGATGGTAACGGAATTGCTAACTGTAGTTAAAACTTAACCCATAGTATTTACATATATATATATATAATATATTTTCAAATTTATAGTAATATATTATCTTAGTCAGGTGGTTTTATGATGAACGAGTAAACCCATGCGCCTGAGTTCAAATCCCCATCTTGATCATTTTAGATTTTTTTTTTTTTTTTTTGGAGTTCGATTTCTTCACCACCAGCGGCGGCGGTGGCGGATCTCGTTCCTCACCACCATCGATTTAGCGGCGGCGGATCTCGTTTCCTCACCACCATCGATTTCTTCCTCTGCGGCGATAGACAAACAAACGCAACCGGAATCCTATACATCCTTCTTCTCGGCGTCGTCCTTCCTCCGTCATCTCCATCGTCCTCTCCACCACCTCCATTCTTCTCTCTCTTTTTGCTTCTCTTATGAATCGAAGAAAAGATAGAACACGAAACGTATCTACCTCTTATGAATCGAGATCCTTGAATCGGAAAAAGAAACGGCAATTTCTCGGAGCTGTGTCTGGGAAGATTAAACGGGTTTGCTCGGGAAAGATATGGATTTTCCGGGAAAATATGGGGAGGAAGAAGAAGCAATGGTAAAAGAAGAGGAACAAGGAAGAAGAAGAAGATTGGACCATGTGGCTCTGTAACCTCCATTCTTCTCTCTCTGTGCTTCTCTCGAAGTCAAATTAGGAGAAAAAATGTCTAAAATAACCACCAGACTATGACAAGAAATTGGTATACCTATAAAAGGAGAATCGAACTCAGGCGCAGGAGTATATTCATCCCACATATAACCACCAGACTATGACAAGAAATTGGTATACCTATAAAAGGAGAATGTATATATATATACGTAAATACCATGAGTTAAGTTTTAACCGCAGTTAGCAATTCCGTTACCAACGTTAATAGTCGTTAACGCGGAGGTATGAATCTACCAAAATTAAAAAAACAAAGAATTTAAAAGACAACAACAATTAATCGATGTATTTTTATTCCAATTTTAAAACTACACGTATTAAACGGCCAAAAAATATTTACTGTAAAAAATGTTTAAAATGTTTAAAATAATTTACTGTAAAAAATGTTTAATAATAAAAAAATATTAATAAATTTTTAATATATTTTTAAGATATAATTTATGGTTTGTAAGTGGTTTTGACCATTTTTATTTTGATTTGTTTGATATGTTTGTTTTTAGTTAAATTGGGTACTTTGATTATTTTTGGTTATAAAGTAACCAATCAGAAGTGAATCCGTTGGAGCCGGGATATTTTTGGGTCTTATTTGGTTTAAATTTCAAGTATCCAAATATTTTGGGTCTTATATGGTTTAAATTTTGTGCATTTATTGTTTTATTTGATACTAACAAGAAATATATTTTTATAAAATTCGACTAATTTTTTTTTATTTTATGGTTTGTTAATGCCATTAATTCATTTTCATTTGTAAATAGTTATCTAAAAATATATATTTCACACCGCTTTTAATATTTTACCACTTAAACATTTGGACCGTACCGCATGTTGTTTTGTTCACCATTCATCTATTGTCCCGCACCACTTGTTACGCAATAACCGCACTTGTTCCGCAGAGTGCGTTTTTTTCAACCGCACCACAGTAAAACCGCACTGCACCGCACCTCTCTAACCGCTTGTCCCACACCGCTCAAACCGCTGTCACCATTTGAAGCCTAAGCATGAACATGAATAGTTATTAATTTAGGCCTTGAATGGTGAATCAAAAGCGGTACGGTTTTCAATCATTTCTTGAATAACGCAGTTATGTCACTAATCAACATAGCTCTTGAATGGGAACACAAATGCAGGACAGATTTTAAGATTTATTACAAAAACACATTATTACTACCAATCACAATTAGTTTCATAAATTTGCATTTTTTTATAAAAAAGATAAAGTAAATCAGCTCACATTTTTCGAGACAATTCTATTTCTCAGTAGATAAAATAACGCACTTCAGTTTACACCGAATGTAAAATCCAGCGGTAGAAGCAAAAACGGATAACTATTGAATAATAAGGATCCGAATGGTAACAACGTATTTGGTAATGCGGGAAAAACGGTTTTATAATACGGTACGGTTCAACTACGGTATGTGCGGGAGAAATATATTTTGCGGGACAAGTGCGGTTTGTACAAAATAAGCGGTACAAAATAATATTTGATTGGTGAACAATTACTTGCGGTACACAATAATATTTTTGATTGGTAAAATAGTAAGAAGCAGTACGGATTACATATTATAGAGAAATTTATTATAAATAAATGTATTAATAATTAATATAATTATAAATTATTTTATGTTTTGTGTTAATAAATAAATATTTTCGTACATTCATGAACCTTAACTATCTATATTGATTTAAAGCAAAAATTTAGTTTTTAGACTTACATATTGCTAAATCAGTGAAAGAGTTCAATCATTACTATTTACTAATCTAATTTTAGTATAAAAAAGTATGAAGAAATGTATCTAAGTCTCCTTAAATTATATGGTATTAGGTAACTAAATATATTTAATAAGTTTTTTGTGAAGCTTACTAAATTAGATTATTACTTATACTTTTTCTCAATTTGTATGAAATAAATTAATTATATTTTTATTAATTTTATGGGAAATTTGTCATTACTACCACATTTCCAAGTTTCTCCCACAAAAATACCACATTTTAAAAAACTTTTCCTCCATACCACAATACAAAACAAGAAATGACTAAAATGTCCTCCAAATTGACTAAACGAAAAAGACAAAAACAAACAAATTATCTCCTTCCTTTTATTTTCTATTTCTCTCTCTTATGTTCTCTCATTTTTTCTTCTTCCTCTCTCTTTTCTCTATCTCTTTCACCACTTATGTGGTTAATAATCAAGATGAGATCCAAGAACTACCCATCGTCGGAGATCATCATCACTGCCGTCACCGCCTTTGTACTTGGAGATCTTGCCATCTTCTTCCGTCTCCTTTCATTCTAAGATTTGAGGCACCGCCATCGTTTCACAATGTCGTCCAAACTATTGTTATCACCGGAGCTCGTCGATGTTGCCGCTGTCATTTCTAAGCCACAATCGTGTCTAATTATAATCTTTGGTGTTGCGTCGTTACATTAAATATTAGAAAGTATTGTCTACATGAGATATTTTATCTTTCGTATTGTCCATTAAAAATTGATGGATAAATTTATGTTGTACCTTATATAAAGTTTTTTTTAGTCCATATCATATATGTTCACGATAATTATTGTCCACAATATTTATACATGGTTTCTTTCATGTTATATTTTATTATTTATTTTAAAGGACAAACTTAACCAAACTTAAACATCTTATCTTAATTATATATCATTTAATCTTGGTGGACAAACTTAAGTTTATTCTATTAGTGTTTACAGAATAAATATTGTCTAAATAAAATGTTTTATCTTTCGTATTGTCCATGGACAAATTTATGTTGTACCTTATATAAAGTTATTTAGTCCATATCAAATATATATTCACGATAATTATTGTCCATGATATTTAGACATGGTTTCTTTCAGGTTATATTTTATTATTTTATTTTAAAGGGCAAACTTAACCAAACTTAAATATCTTCTCTTTAACTCTATACCATTTAATTTTGGTAGACAAACTTAAGTTTATTCTATTAATATTTACAAAATAAATATTCTCATAAGCTCACCACAACTACTTCTGTTGTGTACTTGTGACCCCATAATGAACTACTTCTGTTGTGTACTTGTGAACCCATAATGAACTACTTCTGTTGTGTACTTGTGACCCCATAATGAACTACTTCTGTTGTGTAGTTGTGAAGCTTGTCATCCAACAGGCGCTGACGTGTAATTGTCCACATACACAGTACTTTGGGCTCTGAACGCACAACACAAGTATACAACAGAAGGTCCTACCAAAAAAAAAGTACACAACAGAAGGAGTCAATTATGGCACCACTAACTATACTCCCTCTGTTTCTAAGTTATCCTTCAATTAATGTACTATAAAAGATTTTTATTGGTTATTGGTTAATTCATAAAAGTCATAGAGATAAAAGTGAAAAATTTGACAAATATCTACATTGAAAAACAAAAACGACAACTAAATTGAAACAAAAAATTAAATCTAGAATGACAATTATTTTGAAAGAGAGAGAGAGAGTATTAGATTAGACTTTAACAACAAAATACACTATATTAAATTAGATATCTGGAGTTAGTAAAAAAAACAGTATATTCGTAATGAGTCTCAAAGCACTCAAACATTGGACGTCATAGCTATGAATTTGATTTAAATCAGTGTTTATATAATTAAAAAGTCTATACGGCCATTTCAATGGCATTTAGACGTCAACTCGACAATTTGTTTTTTCTATTAATCACATACTCCCTCCATTTCAAATTAGTTGTCGTTTTATAAGTTAAATTTTGTTTCAAAGTAGTTGTCGTTTTCTATTTTCAATACAGATTTTTGATAGTTTTTCTAATTTTACCCTTATTATTTTAGTTTTTCAATTGATGATATAAAATAAAATAATATATTAATTAGAGATAAAACAAAAAAATTAAAGGTTTTCTTAATATGCGTGAAAAAACTTTAAACGACAAGTAAAAAAACGGAGAGAGTATTAATTAGAAATCATGATTGGTTAGAAAGACAAATTGTTATAGACGGTCATCACCAAAACAATCGGCAATTATTTTATCACGCTATAATACGAAAACACATGTTTCCAAAATTATAAGATAAGTTTATTGCGCATTTTAAAAAATAGAAAATAAATTTGAAGTTACATTTTTTGTAGTACATCAAAAAAAATAAGATAGTCTTTTCTAATTGATATTCGGAATCAAAATATAAAACTTAAATAATTTGTATTTTATAGTACCTTTATCCAAATATAAATTACAAAATACTGTCTTATCTTCTTTTCGCTTCAATGATGAATATGTTATTTAATTATTTTCTAAAGTAATCTTAAAGAGCTCTACTACTTTAATTTTGGTGATCGTCTACAAAGTTAAAATTAATGAAATAACATTATAGTATACATCTTTATCAGAAAACATTATAGTATACACACGTGAAGGAACTGGATTTGCAGAATGAGATAACCATTCCAAGTCTTAAAGATAGATCACTCGACAACATTCTTTAGTCCTATTTTATTTGTGTCTCTCCACTTACAATTGTCTCTTTCTTGCTGTCTGCATTATCCCATGTGACCTCAAAAACAACATTGCTCCTACGATTAGTCTCTCGGACGATATAATATCTAAAATTTCACAGATTACCTACTTTTAAATAACCATTTTTATTTTCAAAATTCGAAAGTTACTTTGTATTTTTTTTCAAAAGATTTGATAGGTTAAAAAAATATATATATAGCGGGTGGAGGAGAGCTAGCTAGCTTTAAACTGCAAAGTCATAATTTCCCGCCAAAACCGCATTATCACGGGTTCCCGCCTAAATTACAAAACCATATTTTCCGGCCAAAATCGCAAAACAAATATTTCCCGCCAAAATCGCAAATCCATGTTTTCCTGTCAAAAACGTAAAATCACAGTTTTCCGCCAAAACAGCAAAAATCACAGTTTTCCGTTGAAATTGCAAAACACGTTTTCCCGCCAAAATCGCAACACCACGTTTTCTCGCCGAAACTGCAAAATCACAGTTTCCTGTCAAAACTGCAAAATCATAGTTTTGCGCCAAAATTCCAAAAACTAGATTTTCCCGCCAAAATTGTAAAACCATGTTTTCCGCCAAAATCGCAAAACGCAAAACTCCGTTTTCCAGCCAAAATCGCAAATCGCAAATATGCGTTTTCCGAAAAAATTATGAAACGTAGATATGCATTTATATTTAATGAAATAATCAATAATCAGTCATTATAAATAATTAATTGAATAATTATTAGTTAAATGGTGTACAGATTTTAAATGGGTTTAAATAGGTTAGGGAAACTTAAATGAGATTCAAACTTAAATGAGTTTAAATGCGTTTGGAGTTAAATGGGGTGGGCTTAAATGGGTATGTGTTTAAATGAGTTTGATTTATCCATATTAACATCCCTAGAACTCCGATCCTAGTTTATATTTTTTTGTCTTACGCATATGTCACATACTCACATGTAATAGATGGAATTGGATGAACGAGATATGGACCAAGTGTCACTGTCTTGACCCCACGTGGTGAACTATGTGTACTTGTGAAGCTTTGTGACCCCATAATGAACTACTTTTGTTGTGTACTTGTGACCCTATAATGAACTACTTCTGTTGTGTAGTTGTGAAGCTTGTCATCCAACAGGCGCTGACGTGTAATTGTCCACATACACAGTACTTTGGGCTCTGAACGCACAACACAAGTATACAACAGAAGGTCCTACAAAAAAAAAAGTACACAACAGAAGGAGTCAATTATGGCACCACTAACTATACTCCCTCTGTTTCTAAGTTATCCTTCAATTAATGTACTATAAAAGATTTTTATTGGTTATTGGTTAATTCATAAAAGTCATAGAGATAAAAGTGAAAAATTTGACAAATATCTACATTGAAAAACAAAAACGACAACTAAACTGAAACAAAAAATTAAATCTAGAATGACAATTATTTTGAAAGAGAGAGAGAGAGTATTAGATTAGACTTTAACAACAAAATACACTATATTAAATTAGATATTTGGAGTTAGTAAAAAAAACAGTATATTCGTAATGAGTCTCAAAGCACTCAAACATTGGACGTCATAGCTATGAATTTGATTTAAATCAGTGTTTATATAATTAAAAAGTCTATACGGCCATTTCAATGGCATTTAGACGTCAACTCGACAATTTATTTTTTCTATTAATCACATACTCCCTCTATTTCAAATTAGTTGTCGTTTTATATGTTAAATTTTGTTTCAAATTAGTTGTCGTTTTCTATTTTCAATACAGATTTTTGATAGTTTTTCTAATTTTACCCTTATTATTTTAGTTTTTCAATTGATGAAATAAAATAAAATAATATATTAATTAGGGATAAAACAAAAGAATTAAAGGTTTTCTTAATATGCGTGAAAAAACTTTAAACGACAAGTAAAAAAACGGAGAGAGTATTAATTAGAAATAATGATTGGTTAGAAAGACAAATTGTTATAGACGGTCATCACCAAAACAATCGGCAATTATTTTCTCACGCTATAATACGAAAACACATGTTTCCAAAATTATAAGATAAGTTTATTGCGCATTTAAAAAAATAGAAAATAAATTTGATGTTACATTTTTTGTAGTACATAAAAAAAGATAAGATAGTCTTTTCTAATTGATATTCGGAATCAAAATATAAAACTTAAATAATTTGTATTTTATAGTACCTTTATCCAAATATAAATTACAAAATACTGTCTTATCTTCTTTTCGCTTCAATGATGAATAAGTTATTTAATTATTTTCTAAAGTAATCTTAAAGAGTCTACTGCTTTAATTTTGGTGATCGTCTACAAAGTTAAAATTAATGAAATAACATTATAGTATACATCTTTATCAAAAAACATTATAGTATACACACGTGATGGAACTGGATTTGCAGAATGAGATAACCCATTCCAAGTCTTAAAGATAGATCAGTCGACAACATTCTTTAGTCCTATTTTATTTGTGTCTCTCCACTTACAATTGTCTCTTTCTTGCTGTCTGCATTATCCCATGTGACCTCAAAAACAACATTGCTCCGACGATTAGTCTCTCGGACGATATAATATCTAAAATTTCACAGATTACCTACTTTTAAATAACCATTTTTTTTTTCAAAATTCGAAAGTTACTTTGTATTTTTTTTCAAAAGATTTGATGGGTTAAAAAAAATATATATATATATATAGCGGGCTAGCTAGCTTTAAACTGCAAAGTCATAATTTCCCGCCAAAACCGCATTATCACGGGTTCCCGCCTAAATTACAAAATCACATTTTCCCGCTAAAATCGCAAAACCACGATTTCCCGCCAAAATCGCAAATCCACGTTTTCCCGTCAAAACGTAAAATCACAGTTTTCCGCCAAAACAGCAAAAATCACAGTTTTCCGTTGAAATTGCAAAACACGTTTTCCCGCCAAAATCGTAACACCACGTTTTCTCGCCGAAACTGCAAAATCATTGTTTGGCGCCAAAATTCCAAAAACTAGATTTTCCCGCCAAAATTAACCATGTTTTCCGCCAAAATCGCAAAACCATGTTTTCCGCCAAAATAGCAAAACGCAAAACTCCGTTTTCCGGCCAAAATCGCAAATCGCAAATATGCGTTTTCCGAAAAAATTATGAAACGTAGATATGCATTTATATTCATTATAAATAATTA
>NW_003302547.1:310799-349013 GCF_000004255.2 Arabidopsis lyrata subsp. lyrata | reverse complement strand
GACCGTAATGTCCCATACACAGTACTTTGGGCTCTGAACGCACAACACAAGTATACAACAGAAGGTCCTACCAAAAAAAAAGTACACAACATAAGGAGTCAATTATGGCACCACTAACTATACTTCAATTAATGTACTATAAAAGATTTTTATTGGTTATTGGTTAATTCATAGAAGTCATAGAGATAAAAGTGAAAATTTTGACAAATATCTACATTAAAAAAAATACGACAACTAAATTGAAATAAAAAATTAAATCTAGAATGACAGTTATTTTGAAAGAGAGAGAGAGTATTCGATTAGACTTTAACAACAAAATACACTATATTAAATTAGATATTTGGAGTTAGTAAAAAAAACAGTATATTCGTAATGAGTCTCAAAGCACTCAAACATTGGACGTCATAGCTATGAATTTGATTTAAATCAGTGTTTATATAATTAAAAAGTATGTACGGCCATTTCAATGGCATTTAGACGTCAACTCGACAATTTGTTTTTTCTATTAATCACATACTCCCTCCATTTCAAATTAGTTGTCGTTTTATAAGTTAAATTTTGTTTCAAATTAGTTGTCGTTTTCTATTTTCAATACAGATTTTTGATAGTTTTTCTAATTTTACTCTTATTATTTTAGTTTTTCAATTGATGATATAAAATAAAATAATATATTAATTAGGGATAAAACAAAAAAAATTAAAGGTTTTCTTAATATGCGTGAAAAAACTTTTAACGACAAGTAAAAAAGGGGAGAGAGTATTAATTAGAAATCATGATTGGTTAGAAAGACAAATTGTTATAGACGGTCATCACCAAAACAATCGGCAATTTTTTGATCACGCTATAATACGAAAACACATGTTTCCAAAATTATAAGATAAGTTTATTGCGCATTTTAAAAAATAGAAAATAAATTTGAAGTTACATTTTTTGTAGTACATCAAAAAAAATAAGATAGTCTTTTCTAATTGATATTCGGAATCAAAATATAAAACTTAAATAATTTGTATTTTATAGTACCTTTATCCAAATATAAATTACAAAATACTGTCTTATCTTCTTTTCGCTTCAATGATGAATATGTTATTTAATTATTTTCTAAAGTAATCTTAAAGAGTCTACTACTTTAATTTTGGTGATCGTCTACAAAGTTAAAATTAATGAAATAACATTATAGTATACATCTTTATCAGAAAACATTATAGTATACACACGTGAAGGAACTGGATTTGCAGAATGAGATAACCATTCCAAGTCTTAAAGATAGATCACTCGACAACATTCTTTAGTCCTATTTTATTTGTGTCTCTCCACTTACAATTGTCTCTTTCTTGCTGTCTGCATTATCCCATGTGACCTCAAAAACAACATTGCTCATACGATTAGTCTCTCGGACGATATAATATCTAAAATTTCACAGATTACCTACTTTTAAATAACCATTTTTTTTTTCAAAATTCGAAAGTTACTTTGTATTTTTCTTCAAAAGATTTGATGGGTTAAAAAATAATAATAATAGCGGGAGGAGGAGAACTAGCTAGCTTTAGGTCCGTGAACATGTGAAGAGAGATTATAATGACACATTTGCGTGACCACCTTTTTGCCGAAAAACGGGCTTTTTCATACTCTCACTAGGAATTAACGGGAAATTTGTCATTACTACCATATTTCCAAGTTTCTCCCACAAAAATACCACATTTTAAAAAACTTTTCCTTTATACCACAATACAAAACAAGAAATGACTAAAATGTCCTCCAAATTAACTAAACGAAAAAGACAAAAACAAACAAATTATCTCCTTCCTTTTATTTTCTATTTTCTCTCTCCTATGTTCTCTCATTTTTTCTTCTTCCTCTCTCTTTTCTCTATCTCTTTCACCACTTATGTGGTTAATAATCAAGATGAGATCCAAGAACTACCCATCGTCGGAGATCATCATCACTGCCGTCACCGCCTTTGTACTTGGAGATCTTGCCGTCTTCTTCCGTCTCCTTTCATTCTAAGATTTGAGGCACCGCCATCGTTTCACAATGTCGTCCAAACTATTGTTATCACCGGAGCTCGTCGATGTTGCCGCTGTCATTTCTAAGCCACAATCGTGTCTAATTATAATCTTTGGTGTCGCGTCGTTACATTAAATATTAGAAAGTATTGTCTACATGAGATATTTTATCTTTCGTATTGTCCATTAAAAATTGATGGACAAATTTATGTTGTACCTTATATAAAATTTTTTTTAGTCCATATCATATATGTTCACGATAATTATTGTCCACAATATTTATACATGGTTTCTTTCATGTTATATTTTATTATTTATTTTAAAGGACAAATTTAACCAAACTTAAACATCTTATCTTAATTCTATATCATTTAATCTTGGTGGACAAACTTAAGTTTATTCTATTAGTGTTTACAGAATAAATATTGTCTACATAAAATGTTTTATCTTTCGTATTGTCCATGGACAAATTTATGTTGTACCTTATATAAAGTTATTTAGTCGATATCATATATATTCACGATAATTATTGTCCATGATATTTAGACATGGTTTCTTTCAGGTTATATTTTATTATTTTATTTTAAAGGGCAAACTTAACCAAACTTAAATATCTTCTCTTAACTCTATACCATTTAATTTTGGTAGACAAACTTAAGTTTATTCTATTAATATTTACAAAATAAATATTGTCCATAATATATATATATATATATATGTATATATTTTCCACAAAAATTAATTACATTAACAACATATTCTCATAAGCTCAGCACAACTATATATATATTTTTTGATTTATCAAAAAAAAACATCTAATGTAATTTATTACTTTTATAAATAATTATTTTCCACAAATAATTATTTGCATTAGCAACATACTCTCACAAGCTTCCTACCAAAAAAACACTCTCATAAACTCACCACAATGCCTATAACGTTGACTAATTTTTTTGTTGTTTGTGAATTATTTCACCAAAATCAGAACATATTTATTATGATTAAATATTTGCTTTTTGCCTCATTTATTACTCTTCCACGTCCTCATCTGTAAAGACACTACTACAAATGAAAGAAGACAAATTCTTCCTTCTTTCCAAACCAAAAGCAGAGGATATTTTGGTCAGATCAAGTCGAACCTACCACAAGAATGTGGTATATCCGAGGAGTTTTCGAAAATGTGGCATTTGCAGAAAGGGGACCACCACTTTGTGGCAGATTTCATAAATTTCCCTAATTTTATATGCATAAGTTAACTATTTTATAATATAATTTTAAATTAGAAATTCACTTGATTCTTAGAGATGAAGAACAAAAATCTGCATTTTTCAAAGTATTTAGAACTGTGAATGAGTTTAAAAAAAATATATAATGTGCAATACCCATTTTTATAAGAAGAAAACATTATAAAAAAAATATTATCCAGAGCGTTATTTAATGGACCGCTAGTTATTACCCGTAAAGTGATTTTAAACTGCGGTCCATAACTCACTGGGTAATATTACTCCTTCGAAATCTGTTTGCGTTTTTACTTTTTATTTTAATCCAAAAACACAATGTTTTAAAAAAATTTGATTAGTGTAATAAAAGTGGTTTTCCCAAAACCACTTTGAATTCTGCACCTAAATCATTAATATATTTTTTACTCACCAAAAATCACATAATTCTCTATTCTTCCCTCATGCAAAGGAAGAAAAGTAAATAATTCTTATTTTTCTGTGAACATAATAAATAATTCTATTCCCCTCTTTTTATGGTAAATACATAGAACAAAATTGTCAAATTTAGTTTCACAAAATTTTGTGTTCAGTTCATATTTTTTTTAAAGCTTAACTAATTCAAAGCTAACTAAAATTAGTTTACTAATATATCATAATTTTAGTTAAAATATATGTATCTATCTTATTTAATTTGATTTATAAATTTTTGATTATAACATTTTATTGTATACCACAATTAGTTTTTTTTATAAAGTATTGTATTTTTTAATTATTAACTATTTAATTGATTTAACAATACATATGTCAAAAAAAATAAAATTTTACTTTCAACAATTTAGATATTTAAGGTTATAAATGTATGATTTATTTTTTATTAACCAAACAAACAATAATATACAATTATACTTTTTTGCCATTCACACATGTATATGGCTCAGATCTATGACGAACCACATACAAGAAGTAAGTGGAATAGTCTCCAGTAAAGAGCCGACAACATTATTCGAAGACAATACTGCATGCGTCGCCCAAATCAAAGAAGGTTATATCAAGAGCGACAGAAAGAAGCATACTCCTCAAATTTTTTTGTCCTACACTCAAGAACTCGAGAAAAACAAAAAAGTTGATATCCAGTATATCCGCTTAAGTAACAACGCAACAGACCTATTTACAAAGGTGCTTCCTACATCAACATTCAGAAAACATATTTACAGTATTGGAATGCGTCATCTATGAGATCAACTAAGATAAGATTATACTTGTTTTTTCTAGGGGAAGATTGCGCTACTGTACTCTTTTTTTCTTGTCATGGTTTTTATCCCAATATGTTTTTTCATATAAGGTTTTTAACGAGGCAGTACGCAATAATAGATAATTAAGGGGAAGTGTTAAAATTGGATAATTACCCATTTTTGTGTTTATCTATCTAACACTTCCTCTCCAAGTTATTAGAATAACTTGTTTCCCAAGTCATGTGTATGTTTATCTAATAAGACCCTATAAATAAGTGTAATGGGAGAAGTGAGACAACGTATGAAAGAAACGAGTTTCACTTTCATTATTTTGTTCCTCTTGCTCTCTCCCTTGTCTCCATTCTTTTTACTTAAATAATATTATTATATATTTGAGCTATAAATTTGTAACACGTTATCAGCATGAACGACTCTTGATCCGTTAGTACGAGCGACTCTAGATCCGTTATCGGTTTAAGGTAATATTTGAATTATGTTAAATTTATTTAAATTTAAATATATGTTATTATTTGTTATTTACAGAGTAAAAGGCTATGCTTTCTCTCTGATCATAATGGTAGGCTCTGTCTCTTTGATCGTATAATAAGATCTACATCTTTGATCATAATGGTAGGCCCTGCCTCCTCGATCATATGTTTAGATTTATATTTTTGGATCAAATGTTAGGCTCTGCCTCCTCGATCCTATGAAAAGGTATGCTTCTTGTACAATCATATGGATGGCTATGCCT
This sequence comes from Arabidopsis lyrata subsp. lyrata, assembly GCF_000004255.2. Lineage (NCBI taxonomy): Eukaryota > Viridiplantae > Streptophyta > Magnoliopsida > Brassicales > Brassicaceae > Arabidopsis > Arabidopsis lyrata. The sequence continues at coordinate 343,807 of NW_003302547.1, read as the reverse complement.
CCTAAAAATATTATTTTTAATTTATGCTTTTATTATAGCTTATAATATATAATTATTTTAAAATTTATTTTATGTTGTTTTATTACTAAAATAAGATTTTGCAAAAGTTTTTCAAAAAAAAATTATATTTAACAAATTTTTTTATTATTTATAGTTATCATGTCGAATTTGGCAAAACTTAATATTGCTGCTCTTGATGTTTCTAGAAAAAATTATATATATAGCATGGGCATTAGATGCAAAAATGTATCTAAAAGGGAATGGGCTTCTCAAAATCCTCGATTCGTCGGAAACGACGTTATAAGAGAAAAAGGCAAAAACCATGATCTTTTAACGTCACCAAAAATCTTCAACTAAATGATGTTGGTCGCGTTTTGAAGAAACAAGATGAAAGTACTTGTTATAAATGTGGCATGAAAAGACATTGGTACCAGACATGTCTGTCGTATACCAAAACATTTGGCCGATCTGTATCAAGCATCTCAAAAAGAAAAACAAAGGGATATTGAGACCAATCTTGTAACACCTGTCCCGCCTTATAGGTCAAGACAACATGTTATTCATATGTTCTCTCTGTCCACCATCATCAATCTGCTTTGGCTTTGCTCCTCCACCACCATCGACGCTTGCTACATCTAGAACATGACCAAACAGATCAACCTGTGGCTTCCACCTCCTCCGCGATCGTCGCGTTCTCTTCACCTCTTCTCACGGCTCTCTATATTTTACTTTGCAGCAACTCTAATATTATTTATCTCCACTTCACCTTACTGTTATGAACCAGATCTTCTTTTCCTAAATATTCTCCTTCGGAGTGGTGATAACCCTTTCTCCTCCGTGACGTCTCAACCTCCACCTCCGTTGATTATCATCCTTGTTCGTTGCTTTTTCACCTCCATCTCTCGGCTTCATCTTTTTTTCTTCTTTATTTCTTCTTCTCTTTCACGATCTCTCTTGCTCTTTCTTACTCTCGTGCAACATAGCTCTTAGGGTTTGACTTCACGTTCACTTTTACGGCTCCCCCCAAGAGAAAGATACATATATGTGTATATATGTATGCTCACAACAAAACAGAAAACCGTTGTTGTTTCATGGGCTTTGTCTTCTTTTTATAAAATAAGGGTCCAACTACCAATTTTTAGAAATTGGGGATGTTACAAATCTCATCTTTAATGAAGCTGAACCTTCCTTCCATGGCCTTAATTATGAAACCCATCTTGATATCGCAGATTTTTTCGTTGATAATAAAAACGGGAAATCAGGCTAATAAGATCGATATGACATGATATGGTTGTACTAATATTTTATGTATTTTATAGTTTTAATGTACTTTTTGTTTGTTTTAAAAGTCTTTTTGAATAATGGTTTCTTTGTAATATACAATAAAGTTTTCTTTGTAAGTCTTTCTATTATTTTATTAATCCATATTGTATAAATGCTTTATTTTAGAAAATGTCAAATTTTGAGATTGAGGATGGAGATATATGCATGACAGACAGTGCTACGACGCACACGATACTTAAAGATAAAAAATATTTCTCTTCTCTCAAAATAAAGGACTCCGCTCGAAGCGTGAGTACCATATCTGGTAATGCAAAGATCATTATGGACTCTGAAAAAGCCATTTTTTAATGCCAAGGGGAACGAAATTTGAAATTGATGCATTATATTCTCCTATGTATCATAGAAACTTGATAAGTTTCAAAGATATCCGAAGAAATGGATATCATAAAAAGACAATGAATAAGAATGACATTGAATATCTTTGCATTACATCTGAGGGGAAACATATACTAGAAGAATTACCAATGTTATCCTCTGGATTTTATTGCACAAAAATAAATATGTTAGCATCATACGTTACAGTAAATTTAAAGTTTACTAGTACATTTAAGATTTGGCATGAAAGACTTGTACATCCTGCTTCAGTCATGTTGCGAAAAATTGTGCAAAATTCTAATGGCCATCTAATGAAAAACCAAAAGATTTTTCAATCTAATGAGTTTTCATGTGATGCATGTTCTCAAGGAAAACTCATAATTTGCCCATCGCCAACCAAAATTGAGAATGAATCACCATTATTCTTAGAGACAATACATGGTGATATATGTGGATCTATCCACCCTCCGTGTGGGCCGTTTCGTTACTTTATGGTAATGATGGACGCATCTAGTAGATGGTCACATATGTGTCTATTGACAACATGAAATACGGCTTTCGCAAAATTCATTTCCCAAATAATCAGGTTGAAAGCAGAATTCCCTGATTACGCTATAAAGAAAGTCAGGCTTGATAACGCTGGTGAATTTACTTCACAAGCTTTTAATGACTATTGTATGTCAATGTGAATCAATGTTGAGCATACAGTCTCTCATGTTCATACACAAATGGCATGGCTGAATCTTTAATTAAACAGTTGCAACTCATTGCTAGACCGTTAATATTGAGAACAAAGCTCTCAATTTCTATATGGGGTCATGCTATATTGCATGCTACGGCGTTGGTTCAGATACGACCAAACGCATATAATAAATATTCTCATTTACAATTAACGTCTGGTCAAGAGCCAAACGTAGCCCATCTCCATGTTTTTGGGTGTGCGGTTATGTTCCTATAGCCCCACCACAAAGAACAAAAATGGGGTCACAACGGAGATTAGGTATATACGTCGGTTATGCATCACCGAGTATAATTCGGTATTTTGAACCGCAAACTGGTGATATGTTTATGGCACGTTTTGCCGATTGTCATTTCAATGAAGATTAATTTCCATCGTTAAGGGGAGGAATTAAACAAGTACCAAAAGATATTACATGGTGTACACCATCTTTGGTATATCTTGATCCCCCTAAAAATCAACGTGAGCTGGAAGTTCAGAAAATTGTACATTTACAAAATTAGGCAAATCAATTACCAGATGCTTTCAAGGATACAAAAAGGGTGACAAAGTCATACATTCCCGCTACAATGTCCCATCATGAGTTAAAATTTCTAATTCGATGGAAGCAAAACTAATGAACCTAAGGTTCAATTGAAACGCAGGAGGCCAATGGGCTCTAAAAATAAAAATTCTCAAGAAAAAAATGGGAGATGAAACTGAAAAGGTTCAAGAAGAACCTAGTAAAGATAAAAATCCTTAAGACGATACAGAAAAATATGAAATTTCCATTAACTATGCCCGAGATGGAAAATTATGGGCTAGAGATGAAATCGATGATGATAATGAAATATTCTTTTTCCTGTATCTAAAGAGATCGATCATGAAAATGATGTTCAAGATCCAAGATCAGTATCAGAATGCCAGCAAAGGCCTGATTGGGAGAAATGAAAAACTGCAATGCAAATTGAGTTGCTCTCCCTTAATTATATACAATATTAGAATAAATATAGATTTTTTTCTATAATACTCAATTGAGTATTATAGATTTTTTTCTATAATACTCAATATCTAAAGATGTAAAACCTGTTGGCTGCAAGTGGGTATTTGTGCGAAAAAGAAATGAGAAAGATGAAATCACACGATATACAGCCCGGCTTGTTGCACAAGGTTTTTCTCAAAGACCTGGAATTGATTATGAAGAAACATATTCTCCGGTCATGGATGCAATTACATTCAGGTACTTAATGAGCCTTATGGCCTCTAATAATTTAGAAATGTATCTTATGGATGTAGTGACAACATATTTGTACGGATCATTGAATAATGATATATACATGAAAATCCCAAAAAGATTTAAAGTTCCTGAGGCATTAGACTCAAAGTATAATAAATTTGTGCGGTCAAATTACAACGATCACTTTACGGACTAAAACAATCTGGACGCATGAGGTATAATCGTTTAAGCGATTATTTGTTAAAGAAATGATATGTTAATAATGAAATATGCTTTTGCGTTTTTATTAAGAAATCGCTATCTGGATTTGTGATCATTGATGTATATGTTGATGACCTAAACATAATTGGAACTCGAAAGGAGATTGATGATGCAAGAACTCATATGAAATAAGAGTTTGAAATGAAAGATCTTGGAAAGACAAAATTTTGTCTCGGACTCCAAATAGAGCATTTCCAAGATAGAATATTTGTATATCAATCAAATTATACCAAAAGGATCATTAAGAGTTTTTATATGGATAAAGCGCATCTTTTGAGTACTCCAATGGTCAATAGGTCTATGAATGTTGATAATGATCCATTCAGACCTTGTGAAGATAACGAAGAAATACTTGGTCCCGAAGTACCTTACATGAGTGCTATCGGTGGACTTATGTATCTTGTAAATTGCACTCGACCAGATACTACATTTGCCACTAATCTAATTGCAAGATACAACTCAACCCCTACCCATAGACATTGGAATGGGATTAAACACTTCTTCTGCTATCTTCAAGTAACGATTGACCTAGGATTATTCTATCCTAGAAACTCTACGTTTGGTTTAGTTGGTTTTGCAGATGTAGGATATTTATCGGATCCACATAAATTTCGATCCCAAACTGGATACGTTTTCACAATTAGAGGAACTGCAATCTCGTGGCGTTCTCAGCAACAGACTTTGGTCGCCACCTCTTCAAACCATACATAAATGATTGCGCTTCATGAAGCATGCAGAGAATGTATATGGCTCAGATCTATGACGAACCACATACAAAAAGTAAGTGGAATAGTCTCCATTAAAGAGCCGACAACATTATTCAAAGACAATACTGCATGCGTCGCCCAAATCAAAGAAGGTTATATCAAGAGCGACAGAACGAAGCATATCCCTCAAATGTTTTTCTCCTACACTCAAGAACTCGAGAAAAATAAAGAAGTTGATATTCAATATATCCGCTCAAGTGACAACGCATGTGACCTATTTACAAAGGCGTTTCCTACATCAACATTCAGAAAACATATTTACAGTATTGGAATGCATCATCTACGAAATCTACTAAGATAAAATTATACTTGTTTTTTCTTGGGGAAAATTGCGCTACTATACTCTTTTTCCCTTGTCATGGTTTTTATCCCAATGTGTTTTTCCATATAAGGTTTTTAACGAGGCAGTACTCAATAATAGATAATTAAGAGGGAATGTTAAAATTGGATAATTACCCATTTTTGTGTTTATCTATCTAACACTTCGTCTCCAAGTTATTAGAATAACTTGTTCTCCAAGTCATGTGTATGTTTATCTAATAAGACTATAAATATGTGTAATGGGAAAAGTGAGACAACGTATGAAAGAAACGAGTTTCACTTTCATTATTTTGTTCCTCTTGCTCTCTCTCTTGTCTCCATTCTTTTTACTTATATAATATTATAATTTATTTTAGTTATAAATTTGTAACAACTTGAAAGATATCGAGAAGAAAATTTGTTATATTGATTTAAAAAAACGAAAAAAACACAGTTTGAAAAAAATAATTTGGCTAATTAACCTATATATTTCAAATTTTTCTCATTTTAGAGTTTATGTTGGAGTTTGAGTCTTTAATCATTACCTACAAGAAAAAGAATGAATCAGTGTGATGAAGATGAGAAGTAAAGCAATAGGAGAACAAACAACAACAACAAAAAAAAAAACCACGCGTCGGAGATGACTCGTGAAGAGAGGAGTCAACGACAAGGGAAAAGTCAACATAGGAGAAGTTGGGCTTTGTATTTTTGTTGTAATGGGCTGCAGCTTTGGTTAAGGCCCAAACAAGAAATAATGTGTTTTGCTTAACTTAGGGTTCAAGTTTAAGTTTCTCCTTAAATGTGGTTGTTAGAGTTCCAATGTAATAGAGTGGCATGCAAGAGTCTAGAGTTAATTATGTGTTTAAAAGCATGCTTGTGTGTAAGTGTGTCAAGTAGTAGTATAAGTAAGAGTGTGTGTGACTTGTAATAATATCCAAGATTTATTATCAATGTAGTCTTTTAAGATATAAACGTGTGTTCTTGTGTTTCTTTTTTAAAAGAACAAAAACAGAGAGTGTGATAAAACAAAGTTGTGAGAGATTGAGAGATTGAGAGAACAAACCTTTATGTGAGTGAAACGGAGAGTTTGTGAGTAATTTCAACAGTTTAGTCCAAAATCAAGATGTTTACCTTAGAAAAAATTAGAAAAATATGATCATATAAAGGTAGTGAGCAAATGCATAATAAACAATGACACATACTTCTTAAAATTTTGTCATAACTGTGACTGCATCTAAAACTTATGAAATGAAAGTTTCCATACTGTTTATCGAGTGGTCGAATTTTTATTGTCTCACAAATATTCAGACAAGTGATTCTAGTCTGAATATTTTGGTAAGTAATATATGCTTTGAAAGTTCAATTATTTATACAGCAAAAGATAATTAATCTTATATTTACTGTATACATACATAAACAAATTTTAAAGAGCAACTTGCATTAATTGATATACAATATTTGTACAAACTTAAGAAAAAATAGTTATTGTGGTAAGAATTATTTTTATCAATGTCTTATGAAAATAACATAGAGAACGCGTAAAATCTTCATGAACCTCACTAGCCTAATGAAAAAAAAAAAAAAAAAACATACATGAACTAAACTTTATCATTTAGTTTCTAATTATTTTTTTGAGAAATATGCAACGAACTTGATTTTTCACCAGCTTTACCAAATTCTTTATGAATTCAAGTGAACTTCCACCAAAAAAAAGCTCTACTGAGAATTGTTTCATTGAAATTTTGAAATATCTGCAAACAATAGTTAATAATAGTCTTAGAAACTTTTTAAAAAATTATTTAGAAAAAATAGCAATTCGAAATAGAAGCGGAAACATATTTAAAGAATTTGTTGATGTAGTCATTATTATATTTTATGACCATGTGACCTCCTTTTAACCAATTATTTGTATACAATAATAATTTTCTGTTAGACCTATTAGAAAACCCGGTAAATAGACTACTCGACGCCGGACCGTGAGACTACTCGACTTTTGAGGTTGTCCTTTCTAAGAGGTGGCCACTACACTTCATTAAGACCAAGACGACTAGTTTTCCTTTGCAGAGATTAGTTAGATGGAAAAGTTTGGATTATCCTTTCGTTACTAAAAACTAATTTATAGGGGCTACAAGTCTCGATGACGATAACAATGTGCTTTCGATATCTCTATTTAGTTTTCAAAAAGACATTATTTTTCTTCACCTTCTCTCTATCATCAATGAAAATAACAAAGAATACCGCGATTTCTTGTTTTAGACTCCTCTTCACAATACCATATTTTCCTAATTTTTGATCTACTCCATTAGTAAAAGATACATACTAATTTACTAACTTAATAGTTGCATGAAGTTTTTCTTCCTACCAACGGATTCAAAACGAAAGATTGGCCATTTTTTCATTTTTAACATTTTCTTAAATGAACAAAGATGAGTACAAGCGATTTACGAATACAATTGGCAACATATTTTACGAATGCAATTTTTTTTATTTTAATTATCGTTTGAAAGAAATCGAGACTAAATAAATTTGGCATATATAAGATTATATTGGACCATCTATGGAGAACAAACGGCATGAGCCACCACCACTCACCAGAAGAACCACATTCCCTTGTTATATGACTCTGTGAGGGTTTGCGTTATAATACCGCAGAATCAAAGTTGTTGTCATAACTCTCTATCCCATCTAAAAGTCAAATCTTTCTTTGGTTTTTGTGCTTTGATATTTAATAGAAAAGGGACAAAATATCCTAAAAATACAAGACGAAAGATGAAATTAATTCAAACATGGATCACATGCTTCCATTACTATATACTATCAACTTGCATTCGATCACTTTCCAAGTAAATTATTTTATTTGTTTATATGTACTCTATGTTAGAGGTTCTGTTTTTTTCAATTTGTTTTTTTAAGCCCCGGACCAAATGTTAATTATTACGTTATATAGATCGTAACTAAGATCTGCAGCCAAGAATATTGGATTTGGTTCTTTGCATGTCTTCCTAATACAAAATCATATACCTATTAGGAATCTTAGCTATAATTATTGTTGATACTTTTTATTTAGTTCTAAAGTCAAAAGAGTGGGATTGTGTTTTCTCAGAATATACAGAAAATTAATTAAAGTTGTAGGAGTAGCTAGAAATATATAGAATGATTAAAAGGATGAATGCGGAAGAGTGTTATAATGGGAAGAGTGGTTAAAGGTCATGATTTTGTACCCATGTGCTTATTATCGTATCAACTAATATAGTCTAAGCTCTAAACAATCCTTATAAAGAGTTAAATGTTGTCCTTTGACGCGCGAAAAAAAGAGAGTTGGATGTTGTAATTCGGAAGGAAACAATCTCATAGAAGGATGTGGTGGTTTTGGAGAGTGTTGGCATTCGTGATCCATGTACACTCCTACCTTTTCAAAACTTTTTTTCTATGTTTATTTTTCTTAGAAAAATTCCCATTATGAAGGATATAAATAAATAGGAAATTTTGGTCATTTCGAACCTCTTAACCCGTGGTGTTTGTTTCAAAGTTATGAGATTGAGTTGAAATGTTTTCTGTTTAGATGTCAAAAAATAATATCAGAAGATGTGTAGTTGCATCAGAAATAATTTGGATGTGAAAATCTAATATACAGCATCTAGAGAGGTTTCTCGACAACGAGAATCATGGGAGTCTTTGCTAAGACTCCAGTTATATGATTGTTGAGATAGAACATGTAATTGTTCATGCTTCATGCATATGAACATTGTTGTCCACAGTTCAATATATTGCTATACATGGAGAAATTACACTGGTGGTAGTATTAATCTCCCTTTTTCGATCGTCAGGAAGGTAAGTTAATGCTTATTTTGTAGGGACGGAAATCATATTCCGCTTAGCGCAGAGAGGTTGGATCTTCATCGCTTTAGCCGTCAATCTTATTTGTCAGCTTTGTCGGAGAAACTTAATTTAAGACAAATATTTAAAGGATTTTATGATGTTTAGTTGAGTAAAAAATGAAAAGACTTAGTCAAAAATCAGAAGAGATCGTAAAAAGAGGCATTTTTGTGACTTTGTATCTAAAGCAAAAGATCTACTATGTATACTACGATGTTAGACCATTTTCCGGTAAAATGTAAGAAATAGTCTTTTCGAAACAAGAGTAAGAGAAAAAGAATAAATCGAGGTCAAGGAAAAGCTCTAGATGGAAAACAAGTCATGTAGTAACTATGCATAGTTAGATCATATATAAGAGAAGATTAACTTTTGTAGAAGATATATGTCCTAGATTAGTATACCAAGTAGAACATATGATCTATCGGATCAGGTCGGTACCGTTTATTTTCGAGTGTTTTCACCTATATTTTATGTTGCTTGAGACAATATTTCGAACACGATTATTGGCAGAATTCGTAATGCCACTTTATGCTTAACTTCCTAATAGATGTGTTTTAGTTGACTTGTTTTTATGTTTTCTTGTCCCGTGGAAAAGAGTTCAAACCCCTTAATATAAGCTCGCTCGTAAAACCTTGAACTTTCGGATAAATGCAGGATTCATAACCCCTTAAAAGAGCTTTTATCCGTAATTACTATATTGTTTATGATAATAAAAATATTATTTGGGAGATGCATCCAAACCTTTAAGATGATATTTAAACCATATAATATTTTTATTATACAAACAATATAGTATTTAGAGATTATGAATTTCATATATAAAATACATGAGTACATTAGTTTGAAACAAAAATATTAGAAGTCTAATTTCTTCTTGTCGCATATCTTGGATTATGAGAAATTGAATAGCTAACAAACTAACAACATGTGTCAAATGTTTTTTTTTCTTAACAGAAATCGTAGTATTGAAATTTTGAGGATTTGTTATGCCACCAATCTTAAAACATCCCCTTAAATCCAAACGTCTCACATTACAACCCAAGATATACATTTTTATAAATTATACGTCCATTATGTTCAAGAATATTCTTCCCCGTGAAAGCTTTCGTATTATCTCATCCAAATGTAGCATGATCAATAAATGGCAATGCTGTTTCAAAAACTGTTTGACGACAAAAAAAAAAAAGAAAAGGAACTTTTGTTTTCGTAAATTAGCTTCTATCAGATTTGGATTTGAAAGCAACATTCTACACTAGATATGATCTGCCACAAATATTATCGATCCAGGCTTTTGAAATTATTCTAAAAATATTAATTTAATTTTACATTTTCTATTTAGGTTTTTAATTAATGTCATATCATTTTTTTACATTTTTTTGGTTGAAGTTATCATTATTTTACTTGAAAGTTGAAAAAGACGATAGCGTCGAGTGGAGACATGCAGTAAACTTAATGGCGGGAAAGCAAAAAATAATCATACAAATTTGGCGACAAAACAAGATTGAAAGAATAAATTTTAACCTTTTTATCAAAAAAAGAAGAAATAAACTGTTAAAAAAAATGGAAAGAGGATCTTCATTATTGAATATGCTCACAAATTAGGAAACATAAATAAGATTGTAAAGATAAGAAAGGAAAAAAAAAAAGAGAGAGAAAAAAAAAGATTCACAATTTATATCCTACGCATGCCATACACATAACACCATATATAAGAAAGAAAGTGTTTAAAAAGAGCAAAACTCAGAAGAAACAACAAAACCTGAAATCATTAATTTTCTTCTTTTTCACAATTTCCTCTCAGATCTTTTTTGGGGTTTCTCATTTGTAAGTAAAACCTCTAATAAGAAACATTTTTCACATCTCCAGATCTGATCTTGAGCTTTTGCACCAGCAAAAAACAGGTTCTCTTCTATCTTTCTTGATCTATCATCAGATTTAGTAACATGCATGTTAGTACTTGTTAATAAAAACTATACATAAGATTTTGACTTTTAAAGTGATTAATATGAATCTTGCGATCCCCATATGTTTCTTGGGAAAATGAAATGAGGATTCGAGAGTTTTCTGGGAATCCAAACACTAAATTTCTTCTGCAAAACCCAAAATGTTAATTAATTTTCTAAAGATTTGAGGCAGAGAGGGACCAGTCAATAATCACTTTTCCTTTCTTTTTTTCACTGTCTTTGCTTTCTGCTAATTATCTAACTTTTCCAACAGATTAGACGTAACTTTAACATAATAAAAACCTTAATTTATGGGTGATTAAGATAGAGACATACTCCCTCCGTTCTTTTATAAGTGATGTTTTAGGAGAATGCATAATAGATTAAGAAATCATTTAATTTGTTTATTTCAAAACTAAAAAATCATTTATTATCTAATCAACCAATAAAAAAAATATATACAGAATATATATAAATCGTCAAAACTAATAAAATAGTAATTAATTTTGTATTGATATTTGAAAACATCATCTATTTAAGAACAAAATTAGAAACTTAAAACATCACTTATAAAAAATCGGAGGGAGTATGTAGTTTTTAGTACAACCTATGCCATACTTCCAGGTACATGATTCTTCTCTATGCTTCATTTATAAGTTTTCTTTCCTTCTCGGTTTTTCCTTACATAACAAAATTCAATTATGTCAAACGTTTACCCATTTTTTTTAAATTTATTATATTGATTGGAACAACAACTCGAGGGCATGCTTGTTATGATGAGCTTAGGATTAGAATAATTGCCACTATAAATTTGTATTTTATTTTTCTTATAAATTTAATATTTCTTCTAATTAGAATAATATGATTTTAGGGGTTTTCAGTTTTCTTTAAAAAAAATAGTTGTTTAGTTTTGATTCTATTAGAGGCTAAAGAATAACTTTGGAATTAACTAACTTCTGCTTCATCATCATCAATATGTAATAGAATTTTGACTTTCTTTTTTTACGTCTAAGAAATTTGCGGGTCTAGACTCATAATCTCCTTAAACCGAGGATTAGAGCACGTTAAATTAGTTTTTTTTTTTCACCGGTTTTTAAACTCTTGTTAATCTTGAAGAATTTACCTTTTTAATAACACCGATTAGCATTGGCCACCAGGATTCGAGTAGCATTAGCTATTAGGAATTCTAACATTGTTTTCCCAAACCCCAGAATGTCTTTGGACCTAGAAATTTTTTAGGATCACCTTAATTTTATATAAAAAATATAATACCGATTGAGATATGTCGAATTTGATATCATTATTTTACATTGATCATATAATATAGATTTTCGTATCAAATTTCGGCTGATCCTTTGCTTTTTTGTTTGTACCATTTTTCTAATTAAATTGTTTGAGAAGTAACCACTAACCACGGGTCTCAATAAAGTCGACTTGTGAAGATCCAAAAATCAAGTTTGCTTTTCTCAATTTCTGGTAGAAAAAGGAAATAAAAAGCAAAAAAGGTATATGATGTGGCTGCATAGCATTAACAATTTGCTCACATTCGTGCCCAATAGCGTCCGTACACGTTTCATTTAGAGTGCAATTTGTATACATTCATCCCCCAAAATAATCTCTAAGGATTTGTTTCCTTTTTTATCTCTTCTTTAAGCTTTTGTTTCTCTCTCGATATAAAGTTTATTGGCCATTTCTTAGTTTTATTATTCGTATCTCAATTCAACAAGATTCTTCCCTTTTTTTCCCTCGGATATTTCATTATTAGTTACTTCTAAATCTTGATTTTTGGGAGTTCAATAATTTTAGGTTTGATATTTTTGACTTATTTGGGTGATTACAGTTATAAAGGCATGCCTCAAAAAGCTTTTTTTTAGGCAAACTTGCACTCCACGTATTATATGTTATGTTCTACTTAACATAAAACACATAACAATTGCTTTCTATTGAGAAACGAATTAAGTGTGATTTGAGAGAGAGAGAAAAACACATGTTTTTCATTTTTAACTTGATTTCTCTCATCACAATTTTCCAAGTGCTATAATTTTCTTGGTTTCTTGTTTTAGATTCTTTGTTCTGAAGGAAGACAAGTAAAGGCTTCTGGAGTCTTTCTTGTGTTTAGTCTGGTCTTATACATAACCAACCACTCCCAAGGAGCGGGAGATTTGGGATTGATGATATTATTTGCCAAGGATCTATGATCTTCCAATGTCATGAAGAAGAGAGAGTTTGCTAAGTTTAAAGACTTATGGAGACCGGTACAAGCATTGACAAGAATGGCTATGAAGGAATCAAGAACGGTTCGTGGTTTAGCCAGTTTCGTAATGGATACAATCCATGGATGGCTAGATATGTGTACGGTCTGATATTCCTTTTGGCAAATCTGCTGGCTTGGGCCTTGCGCGATTACGGCCAAGGTGCCTTGACCGAAATGAGAAGTATGGTCACCTAAGTCTCTAGCTAGCACCATGAACTTTTACAATAATTTTTTCAGATGAATGATTGATTCTAAGTTTATTCATTATTGCAGAATTCAAGAATTGTAAAGAAGGTGGAGAGTGTTTAGGGACTGAAGGAGTTTTACGAGTAAGCTTGGGATGTTTTGTATCCTTTTTTTATTTTATTAGTGAAATTTTATAAAGTATTTTCATGCCTTCAGAAACATTTTCTTTAACCGTTTCCCTAGTTGTTCTATTTCATTATGTTTCTTTCAACCGTTGGGACATCAAAGACGCAGTCGTCGAGAGATAAATGGCATTCAGGATGGTGGTTTGCTAAGCTTTTCATGTGGCTTGGCTTAACCATCTTCCCTTTTTTGTTGCCTTCTTCCATTATTCAGCTTTACGGTATAACTAAGACTAACCCGTCCTCGAATATTAATCGTTTTTCGATATAAAAATTCAGTTAGCATGACAAAATTGCTTTTTCTTTGCTTTCTTGGCAGGGGAGATTGCCCATTTTGGTGCAGGGTACGTTTTATCTAATCTTACTTCAGAAACTATGTGATGGTTTTATCTCGGAAGCTTACCATTAAACTCTTGTTTTTTCATAGGGTCTTTCTCCTAATTCAGCTCATTAGTATCATTAGTTTCATTACATGGCTCAATGAATGTTTCCAAGCTCAAAAAGATGCAGAAAGATGGTGAGACACCATGAGACTGTTCTTTAAGTAGTTGGGAAACATATAAAATGATTTGTATATTCTAATGAAGCTTCGTATGTTGCAGCCATGTCCATGTGATGCTACTAGCAACCACTGCGTACACCGTATGCATATTAGGGGTCATTTTGATGTACATTTGGTATGTGCCTGATCCATCATGCCTTCTCAACATATTTTTCATCACATGGACTTTGTTCCTCATCCAACTCATGACAAGTATCTCTCTCCACCCCAAAGTGAGTCAGTTTCGATGTGCATTCAAATAGTATTCTTTCTCCACATGTGACTTGAGAGTTTTGAAAACTGCTCTTCTGGTTGTATTTCAATAGATAAATGCTGGATTCTTGACTCCAGCACTTATGGGGCTTTATGTTGTGTTTATCTGCTGGTGCGCCATTCGAAGGCAAGTTTCGTCTGAATATCGAGCAACTCGAGAGTAGTAGTCTCTATTTTATGTTCAATAAGTAATAGTTTCCAACTCTATACAACATTTTGTTCTGCAGTGAGCCAGTAGGAGAAACTTGCAATCGAAAAGCCGAAGGTTCTAGCAGAACAGACTGGCTTACCATCATAGTAAAATCTCAAACCTTTACATGACCTTACGGATTTTTTGGGATTGTAAAGAAAGTACTAAACGGATATATGTATATATATTGTGTAGAGCTTTGTTGTTGCACTGGTTGCAATGGTAATCGCGACATTCTCCACGGGCGTAGATTCCCAATGTTTCCAGGTTTGTCATCTATGAGCTCAACTTTGCTGCAAAACTACAAAAGAGAAACTTGACTAATAGCGAGTGGCCTTTAACAGTTTAGAAAAGATGAGAATCATGAGGAAGATGCAATTCCTTACGGATACGGATTCTTCCATTTTGTGTTTGCTACTGGAGCAATGTACTTTGCAATGCTACTTGTTGGCTGGAACATACACCATTCCATGAAAAAGTAAGTTCTTGATGAACAAGTAAGCTTTGTAAATCTTTGTGGTTCCATCCAAAATTTGAAGCTCGGGTTTTGTGTTAGGTGGACCATTGACGTTGGGTGGACAAGTACTTGGGTAAGGATAGTGAACGAATGGCTCGCGGTTGGTGTTTACAGTAAGTTAACAAAAACAAACCCTCTTTTACCAGTTTTTGATACAGTTTGTAAAGTTTGAATAAATGTTGTTGCAGTTTGGATGTTGGTGGCTCCAATGGTACTGAAAAGTAGACAAACAACATGAGAGATCACTACAGAGAGATTTTGTCACTTATAGTTTCATCTCGGTATTGTGGATCTTGTCGAAAAATAGAATAGAAGATTAAGATTGGATAACTGTGTGAAATCATCATATATTTGTACTTAGATTGTTTAGGATCAAAGAAAGATGGATACAAATATAGCTATAGATTAGTAATACTGTGAGTCTGTGACCCTAATAGGGTCTCTATTCATGAAGCGTGTACACGTTATTACACATACATCTCTCTATATACATCGTTTTAATGTTAAGCAATTGGATGCTAAAAGCCATAAAATTTACAGTTTGCCATATCAAAGACTCCATATGTGAAAGAGGGTCTCTAATCTGAACAATAAGAGAAGAAACTCTTTACTACAAGCTTATAGAAAAGACATAACAACTCTGTTTTTAAAGTGTGAGAAAGAAGTTTGTGAGAAAAAATTTAAGAATCGTAAAGGCTCGAGTTTGAGCAAGATTTTGTAGTGATTTTCCAGGACGATTTTCGACAAGACATGGGGTTTCCGCGTCCTGAACTCGTCAATCTTAGTGTATTCTTTACATGTTGAAATCTCATTAATACACCAACAAGTAATGTTGAGAGAGTGAAGAGAAACTTCACAAAACCTTAAAAAGTCTCATAAAAGCAAATTCTAAATTGCCAATATTCAATTTTGACAAGACTTTTATGGTCAATGTGTAAACTGTTTTACAAGATAATACAACACAAAGGAGGAGCCTGAAGATTTTTCTAGAGGACAATAGCCAAAAAAAAAAAAAAAACAGACTCCACCACCCTCAAGTTTATTACAATAAAACAACAAAAGGGAAATGAAATATAGAAACACCAAAGAATAAATATCAAACCTATTTCAAAACATTTTGATGCTTATAAAAAATAATTTAACACTCTCACAAACCCCAATTCTTCTTCAAGTTCATGGCTTGTACCTTCCCTCGTTCACCCTATTTTAATCCATGTGTGTGTTCGATTTGATACGTTATACTACACCTTAGAACACAAACGAGCTAATATACATAGCTCTCTCTCGAGCTAATATTCTCGCTCTTTCTTACCCAAACGGGTTTCCTCCTGATTGGAAAGAAGGTGGGTTCAAAGGAACTGCAGCAGCAAACGAGCTTCCGAAATTTTGATATGTTTGTTGAGCGTCATATGAAGCGTTTATGTTGCCAATTGGGTTTACATTGCTGCAAAAAATACGGACAGCTATAACTTGAGAAACGATTCAGGAAAGATAAATAAAGGTTGCTAAAAGCTTTTGTGTAGAGTCATCGAGCTAACGTGTACATCAAGAATTAAATCAAAAGGTCATACCTAGGTGGCATGCTTCGTGGTAATTGAGAAGACATGTACCCTGAAAAATGGGAGCAAATAGTTCATCAAACCTTTCATAAGAGTAAACACATCATTTAATAGTAGAGAATAACAAAGTAAAAGTAATGGCATGCTTTACTTGGTGGCATTGCCGATGGATGGGTTGAGACTTGAGAAGGTATATTGAATTGATTGTGTACTCCTTGAGAAGGCATCATGCCTGAAGGAGGTAATGCACCTTGCAGAGGAGCCATGGAAGGGAACAGATTTTCCTGTAACGTTTTCACATCACTTAACATCTAATCCACCAATCGATCATTCTATAAATACTTTGGTAAGTCAAGTTGTTCAATAGCAGATGTTGACCACGTAATGTGAAAGGGTTTAACCAATTAACTCATAAGCTAAGTTTTTGTAAGTATTTCATTAAGAGCTAAAGCCAACATTTTCTCAGCTGCCAAGTAGCAATTTCGCTCAAAGCTAATTTCCAAAACATGCTTGCTTTCACACAAAAATTATATTCTGGCTATGTCAAATGAGCTAGAGGACATACCGTTTGCGTTTGTGATGGCGGCCCAGGGCTGAAGTCAAAAGGGTTCATTGACTTGGCTGGCTGCGGAACATTCTGGTATGGCTGTTGCAGGAAATAGATAATTATTCACAAGAATGTAACAGGCTGTGATGTCATTGATGCTTAAATTCATTAAGGATTCAGAAATTTATCAGAGAAACTGTACCACGGGGTTATTATACTGCTGCATGCCATAATGCATACCATGAGGTGGACCAGCTTGCCACCCAGGCGCTGGTGCATGGTATGATGGGTAGGTTACAGCGAATAAATCCTGCAGAAAGGTTAGCATGTCATTCACACTCTGGCACATGGTAAGATATAGAAATGGGACAGACCAAATGGCTAAAATAAATTGAATACCGCAGGTAATTCTGATCTTCCGGAAGGTTTAACTTCAGAAGACTGCTGGCCACCAGAAGGGACTCCATGAAGAGGTTGTAATGACGGTTCACTCATTGACCTATGTACATTAGATGCAAGTTCTGTGTTCCATGGCTGTAACAAAAATCCGAGAAGCATAACCATATAACACTTTCGACGCAGAATTTTATGCAATTCTTTGATATATCATGCAATGAAATGCCCACCTGTTCACTCGAATGCTCATTCGGAAATGGTGCAAAGATTTGTGACGTGGAATGACCAAGATGCACAGGTCCGTTAGATGGTATAGACGTCTGACCTGGCACAGAAGAATTCACTGCCAATTGAGAGAGAATTGAATCCAGTGTGTTTCCATTGGGTGGTGGTTGCGACACATTTAAACTAGGGGCACTGGGTGCAGCATCGAAAGATGCCCAGTTATCATTAGATGAACTTGCTGGCTGTGGAACAGGCTGAGGTGTGGTCGATGGTGCTTGTATTGCAACAGATGGAGCAGGAGGTTCAAAATCAGTATCAAAATCAATCAGGCTCAAAGCAGTCTCTAGCTTTGCTTCTGGTGGCTTCTCATTTGTGGACATTAAACTACTCAATGGTGTAGCTGACTGAAATAACACAAACAGAAACCATCAAAATTGTGGTATTACCTTGGATAGATGTGCTACAACAACTTTATATAGGTAAAGGGTTATGAATATAAGCAGAGCCTCAATGGCTCATATATAATTTACATCCTTCATGCACTCTGAAAAAGATGAAGCCAAACCTTTGCATGTGCTGAAACATCAGAATTTCGGCTAACAGGGGGTTTTGGAGGCTCTCCCACACGGAGAGGAATAACACTGTCACCTAAAATTTCTCTAACAGGTCGAGCTACAGGAGGGCTAGCTGAACCCAAGTCTTTCACTTGCTCAGGTGACTGGGAGCCCTCTTCTGATGTCTTTTTACCCCCAAATCTATCTTCTCTGCGCCAATCATTCAGGATCTCAGGACGAGCAGGGCTTTTTCTGTTATTACCAACATTCCTGCTACCTGGTTCAAACCCTGGACTTCTCCCACCAGGGCTTGATCTGTCGCTGTAACGACGGTCATATACATCTTCATATGGTGGACTCCGAGACCCACTAGAACTACGTGTCTCAATTGGAGACTTGTCATCATTCTTCTCATTCGAATACCTTTTATTTACATACACATGTCTGATGAAGTCCCTTAACCGCTCAACATTACTAACAGATAAAAGAACACAATGAGTCAATATAACACATCCATCTCCACAACAAGAAGAGAGATTTATAATACCTTCCGTCAGGCACTGACTGCCGCTGTTGATCCAGCCCTTTAAAATAAATTTCCTTAGCATGCTGTTACAAAACAAAAGATACTAAATCACAAATGCCAAGAGAAATAACTCATCAAAAGAAGAGAAATGAGAGATATTTAACTCGTTACCTTATTTCCACCTTCTTTTAAAGCAGTAACTTCTTGTGAGGTAAATTTCGCCATTGATATCGATTTAACACGGTGCGTAAACTCACGGCTATTCAAAAAACATATGTATCATATATCAACAACACTTCCAATGAACACTATATACAGAATCTAGAAACTTACTGTATTCCACTGCAGTTGGTACAAACAAAAGTCCAGAAAGTAGTGCAAACATATTGTGGTCCCTGAGGAAAACATAAAAGTTTAAGCTGATTCAAAATTTCTTGGTTTTCATTGGAAATGATCAAAAGAAGAGTCACTAAACTTACAAGGCTGTTACAGTTTATACATCTCTTATTCTCAGGAAGTTTGAGAAGACTCCTTATAATCTTCTCGTTCTTCTCGTCTTCTTTAACTCGATTCGCCATTTTCGATACCAAAACACTAGCAGCTAGAAACTACACAAACTTTAGAATAGTTGAAATTACTTTGCAATTAAGGAACTCAGGATCAGTTTTTCGAATCAATAATGGCGAAATCGAGTTCTGAACAATACGAATTGCAGATTTATTCGAGATTTGACTCCAAATTCTACTTCAGTTCATAGACCTAAGATCGATCACGACTAATAACATACAGATCCAGAAACTGTAGGAGATTTAGAAGAGAAACAGAGCAAAGAACACGAACCTGAGACGAATCTTCAACGATGATCCAATTTCTGGAGATTTTGATTCTTCTTCTTCTTCTTCTTTGTTGAACCAGTGTTTCTAGAGAGAGAGAGAGAGAGAGAGTCTTTGTACAGCTAAGAATGGTCTGGGGTTAAAAGAGTAGAGAGATTTGAGGAAGGAGATGGACGGAAATAATTGACGGCGTTAGATTGTGGAATCTATAAGTTTGTGACCGGTGTTGACGACGTCGACGGCTGTGGTCTGTCTCGTTGACGGGAAATGAGAATAGTCGACTAAAGGTTATTTATAAATTCATATTTTTTTTTTTAGAGTATATTTAACAAAAATTCTTGGTTTCTAAAAGTATTTATTCAAAATATTATTGGCGGATCGGGTCAAAATTGAAATCAGATCACAAAATTTCCAAAAATCTTTAATGAATATTTACACCAATAATTACTATTTATCTCGCTTTCCATAACTTAATTCGTTCTTTGTACGATTGTTATAGATAAGAAAATGTATATTGATTTAATGCTAATATAACAAATTTTATTAAATTTTCTAAAAACTTTTATCAAATATATTCGTTCTTTCAATGATTTAAAATGAAGAATTAGAGTAAACTGGATAACATTTTTCAGTTTAGACACCTGATAAATCAAATTTTCTGCTCATTCGTACTCGGAATCATTTTGGTCATTTTTATAGTATGACTCTAAACTATTGTCCAATAATTTCAGGTGATGTGAAACATTGTACACATATTTTTTTTCTTCATCGACTAAGTAATATATGTCCGTTTTTTAAATTTTGATTCACATTATATGCGATTTTTTTTTTTTTTTCGTCAAAGTGAAAATATATTAATACGAAATGTCATTATACAGAGTTTCCATGAAGGAGGATCATGATTATCAGAATAAAAGCATACAACAATACATCCAAACTGGGCTAGATTATGAGCTACTTGATTACAATTACGATTTACATAGTTAAACTGTTTCTCTTTAAACTTTGAAGCCCAAAAACAAAGATCCTGAAGAATGCCTGCAATAGATGCGTCCCGTGAAACACCATTAATATTATCAATTAAAACTTTGCAATCCCCCTCGAAAATAATCTTTGTGAAACCTCGAATCCATGATTGCTGCATGGAAGAAAGGAGAGCTTGCGCTTCTGCTTCTAGTGGTGAACCCGTGCTTTTTAGTCGTGAAGAACCCCAAGCCGTAGCTGTACCCGCATGATCTCGAATAATCCAACCCGCGGTTGTTTGTTTGGTAATGATATCAAATTTTGCATCAAAATTGCATTTATGGAAGGTTTCCGGTGGCCGTGACCAAGAATATGCTCTGTTTGCGGACGTAACGTTATCGGAGTCGCTATATCCCTGCTTTTCCAAAACTTCAAGCCATTCTCGTACATCCGTTTTCGCTTGTAAAGCTACTTTTGAAGGGCTGAGTCTAACTTTGTTGAATACTAAATTGTTCCTTGATTTCCAAATTTGCCAAAGTAACCAAAAGGGTAAAAATTTATTTGTTTTGGAGATACCTATGGTACGTTGCAAATCCATCAAACAAGATAAATTATCTTCAACATTCTCAGAGGATAACTGTGTTTGTAGTACAGGTATATGTGAGAGTCTCCTTGCTAGAATGGCAAAAGGACATGTAAAGAGGCAGTGGTTGATTGTTTCTTCCGCTTGTCCGCACCGTTGACATGTTGGATCTAACTTCATTCCTCTAGAGTTTAACCGGGTCATTGTACCTATAGTTCGTGTTAAAATATGCGAAAAAATAATCTAGTATTTTATTAACTATATGTATTTTATATAAATTCAAAATAAGTTAGATATAGGATCAAATAAAAGTGAAAAAAGAATCATTTATTTATGTTTAAATTAGGTGGAGAGATTTTAGAAAATTAGTAATTAATTGAATGTAATTAAAGATATAAATCGTTTAGGACAATATCTTCTCAAATAGATTTTTGTAGGGATTAAAATTGTAAATAAAAAATAGTTCAAGGATTTTTGGTCAATTGAACGTAGATGCTTTCAATGAAGTTAAGTTTTTGTTCTCTAATTCAATGACATTAGATCTTGTATCTGCACGTTGCGCGGAATTTAGTTTAAAACTTTTATTCTTTGAGTATAAATATAATCATTTGAATTTTAAAAGATTTTACATTACTCATGTGCATTATCTTTCTAAAGTAATAAAAAATTTCTCACACTTTTCACTATAAATTTTCTCGTTACCTTTTATGATTCACTGATCACTCGTCTTCTCCCGACATCTGCTATTAATTTTTTTTTTTTTTTTTTGTCAACCACACATTAATTAATAAATAACTATTTGATTGGTTGCCCAATTAGGAAGAGAATAGTTGACAAAAGTAACTTCAGAAAATAAAAGTCTAGAAGAACGGGCTAAGCAGTCTGCTTGAAGATTACATAAACGAGAAATAAGAGAAAGCGAGAAGAAAGGAAAAGAGGCACGGAGGAAACCCAACTCGTCTAGCAGATTGGAGAAAGCCAGCCATTCATCCGGTGATTGTATCATCGAGACTAACTCCAAGCAATCTGATTCAAACGCCTGACAATCGATCCCTCTTGAAAGGATATTCTTCATAGCCCAAATTAAAGCTTCCATCTCCGAGTGAAGAGGGGAGGGACACCTCCGAAGGCACTTTGCACCGAGCAGTATCGTTTGATCATTTCCTTGAAAACACCACCACCCTATACCCATTGTTGGATCTGTATTTTCAAGAGCCATCAATCCGACATCTTCTGCTATTATTTTATTAATTTAACTATTTATATAAATAGTATAAATTAACTATTTATATTATATTATAATTATAAATAATGATATGTCCTAAATCCTTCTTATTTTTAATCGATACTCAAAACATGATAAGTTTCTAACTAAATCCTTCTTATTTTTAATCATTAAGATAGGTAAAACAAATATTTTTTAATCATTAAGATAGGTAAAACAAATATCTAAATCCTTCTTATTTTTAATCGATACTAAATAATGATAAGTTTCTTCCTATCTCTAACTATCTTAAAATATTTACTCATTATTTATATGTTAAAATATAATTATCTATTTTATATTTAACCAATCTCTATTCAAAATTTTCAAATTTTCAGTTGTATATTTATTTTTTCGTTTTTTAATAACATTCCATTTAATTTTTGTCAATTATTGTTTTTATTTAATGTGTGAATTAATTTTGGTTTTAATGTTTTTGGTTTAATAAATAAAATATGTGGAACCTAAAAAAAATAACAAATGATGATATAGATGTTGATGTGGACAACCTAATGGAAAGATAACTCTCTAATTATATATATAGATTTTGTATAATTGTGTATTTTCTTTTCTGTCAAATAAAAATAATTAAAACTCAATCACATGAACTCGAGACAAAATGGTAGTCATGGGCGTTCGAATATTTGATCGGTTCTGTTTTGATTTCATTTAGTTTCGGTTTTGTTTTTCAGTTCTAAAGTTTGGGATCTATTTGAGTATTTTGAAATTTTGGTTTGGTTTCGGTTTTTTTTACTTTAGTTCTGGTTTGGTTAATGTTTTCAGGCTCTGACTAACTCTCAAAAGTGGCTTTACGATCTAAAGAAACCTCTGAATGAGAAAGAGTGTTTCACTTACTATCTCTATCTCCGTCACTGATGACTGTATCTTCCTTCTTCACCACTATGATCATCAAAACTTTGTCTCATCGCATCTTTTTCCCCAAATTCTCATCAACCTTCTCTTCTCACCAAACCCGCAGATTCTCAATCTCCGATCGTCGGAAATTCTCAGCGATGGCCGGAGCTGGCGTCGACGATTTCGTTAAAGGAAATGTTTTTCCGAATGGTGTCGCTCTCATCACTCTCGATCGAACCAAAGCTCTCAACGCCATGAATCTTGGTAACCCTTTTGTTGTTTGCTTCTTGGGTTTAACAAAGTTAGAACCTTTAAGTGTTTATTGAATTCAAAATCATGTTTTTAAAAGGAATTGGCTTTGAATAGAGGAATTTTTGTTGTTTGGTGAATTTGGGATGTAACTAATCATTGCTAAAAGATGATTGCTAGGCTCAGATATAATTATAAGAAGCTAGAAGATTTTGGGTCATGAACTCGATCGATTTAGTCGTGTACGCAGTTTCTCAGCTGGTGTTATACAATATGATATTTACAGATATGGATATAAAGTATAAAAGCTTTCTTGACGAATGGGAATCTGATCCGAGAGTCAAATGTGTCATCGTTGAAGGTAGCACACCTCGGGCCTTTTGTGCAGGTAATTGCAAGTTTTGTTCTTTAATGTGGAAGCTAGTTTTTATAGAATGTTTCATATAAAAATCGAAATTGTTTGTAAGTGTTATGGAGTGATCTTCTATATGAATGGTGTGCAGGGATGGATATTAAAGGAGTTGCTGCAGAAATCCAAAAGGACAAAAACACACCTCTTGTGCAAAAGGTTTGTACAATAAATCATGTTTTATCAACTTCAAAATATGATTCAGCATTATTCCTTACTTGTCTCTATCTTAAAAACATATAAGGGTTAGAATAATGCATTGTAGTCATCTTTCTTGGTTTTTGCATCATAGGAGCCATCTTTAGGTAAGAAAACTAGTAGAAAGATCTTAACCATGGTCTTTGTATAACTGCTTGTGGTGATCTGAAGCAGATAATCACCAAAAAACCAATTGGTGGATTTGATCCAGGTTTGCTAGTGTAATTTCTGTTATTGCTCATCGCCATATGGAGCGTATTTATGAAAATTCCATATGGTGATGACAGAAATCATCTCAATACTTCAGGCCATGCTTTAAAAAAACAACACCATTCATTACCAATTGCGGCGCCTTATATACAGAACAAGCTCATTGTTGAAGAGCACTGTGATTGTCTCTACTGAGCATAATGAATTACAAGTACTTGGCATTTTCGATCCTATTGAGATTAGATTTCCTTACTTTTGGCCCTTCTTTGAGTATTTACCTCCAATTTCTCAGCATTGTTTTTGTAGAATATGTTAGCCTCTAAAATGTAGATCTTTTAACTTCGCTATTTTGATTCCTTAGGTGTTTACAGCAGAATATACTCTGATATGCGCAATTGCTGGCTACAAAAAGCCATATATCTCATTAATGGATGGTATAACAATGGGATTTGGCCTAGGTCTTTCCGGACATGGTCGCTACCGTGTGATAACTGAGGTACTAAAGAGAAAAACACTATTCTGCACATTTTTTGTAGGCAATAATAGGAATTACTTTCTTGACTCTTTTTCATATTTTTGTTTTCCATTCCAGAGGACGGTTCTTGCCATGCCAGAAAATGGAATCGGCTTGTTCCCAGATGTCGGGTTTTCATATATAGCAGCTCATAGCCCTGGAGGAGGATCTGTTGGTATGTTCCTATGCAAATCCTTTACACTGGCAAGAGTACTTTAATGAAAAGAATAAGGAAATGCTCAACGCCAGTTAAAGATTATTCCTAGTTAGTTGATATCTAAGAATGCAGAGAATCTGGTTAAAATCGATGATTGTTAGTTTAAATCCTTCTAAGTTTGCATAGAGTGGAATTTATGTAGACGGAAGCAAAGATTAATGTGGCATAAATGTCTGCAGGTGCTTATCTTGGTTTGACTGGAAAAAGGATCTCCACACCATCCGATGCACTGTTCGTTGGTCTTGGGACACATTATGTACCATCTGAAAAGATAGCGTCATTAAAGGAAGCCATTTTGTCAGCTAACCTGTACGCTCTTCTCGACCTCCTTCCTTATCTTTCTGTCAAACGGAATATCTTTCTCTGTTTTGTAGAACTCATACATGTTGGTGATGCAGTTCTGGGGATCCTAATCAAGACATCCAAGCAACTTTATCAAAATACAGCGGAAATCTTGAATCTGAGGCCCATCTCAAATCGCTTTTGCCTCAAATAGAGTCAGCCTTTAGCTCAAATAAGTCTGTTAAGGAAACAATAGAAGAGCTCAAAAAGTACCAGCGAAGCACTGAGCCTTCAGGTATGATTTTCCATTGGAATAGTAATGCTCATAGAGCCTTACTGTTCGCGTTCAAACCGTGTTTAAGTTATAGTTGAAGATTCTAAATGAAACTAAAATCGCTGCCGTACCTTTGTCAATGTTTGGACACAGTTGTAGAATGGGCTAATGAGGCACTCAAAGGTTTGGAAAAAGGAGCACCATTTTCTCTTTACCTAACACAAAAGTACTTCTCCAATGTTGCATCTGCCAAGGGTAAAACCGAGAACGAATTAGCAACAGTGAGTTTTTTCAACTCTTAGAATTCCATTATGGTTCGTCCTCTAAGGAGACCAAGTCGAGTGCTAACCTTACATATTAACTTTTCTTCGTGAAGCTTAATGGCGTGATGAAAACTGAATACCGCATCGCACTAAGATCTGCCTTGCGTGGTGATTTTGCTGAAGGCGTCAGAGCAGTTTTGATTGACAAAGATCAGGTTTGTTCATCGCCACTCAAATTTCCAATGTTAATTTATCATTCCTCGCGTGCTTAGTTTCATCTATTGTGACCGGACATTATGAGTTGACATCTGTATCGACCAATGCTGTTTTAGAACCAAAGTTTTGTTGGTACCAAACTCTCTAGCTCAACGCTAATGAAACTGATCTGTTCCGACAAAAACCTTGTGCAGAACCCAAAATGGAACCCAGCAAGCATTGAAGAGGTAGACGAAAATGAGGTGGAAGCTCTGTTTAAACCATTAAGTCAAGAAGTGGAAGAGTTAAAAGTCTGATTCTCATTTTGCTTTCTCTGTTTAAGATCTGTCCACAACGTATTCAATGAATAAACAAATCTTTAGCCATGTGTTGAAGAAACTTGGGACCCTTCTTTTCACCTAAATAAATTATGTTCAAACAGTTGTAGATTATCTAAAAACATGAGCCATTGTATTACAAAAGAAGACATTGAAGACAAAAATAGCAAAAGATGAAATCAAGAAGAAGAAGCAGAGTTGTCGTAAGTAGATCCGACGTGATGGATAACGAATCCGT
Source organism: Arabidopsis lyrata subsp. lyrata (assembly GCF_000004255.2). Lineage (NCBI taxonomy): Eukaryota > Viridiplantae > Streptophyta > Magnoliopsida > Brassicales > Brassicaceae > Arabidopsis > Arabidopsis lyrata. Next base: position 317,211 of record NW_003302547.1, on the reverse strand, counting down.
AGATTTTGCGTTTTAGTCGCTCGATCTTGTCCATTGTTGTGATCTGGTTTTCTTGGTTCGACGAGACCCGGTCCAGCCACTCGTTAACTTGTTTCAGCTGAGACAGAACTGCAGCTATGGAACTACCGTCTAAAGATCGTTTTGCTGCGTTTTTGTTGTCTAATGATTCTTCCACGAACCCAATGAACCACATTTGCATTTCGGATTGTAGGTTCACTGCGAATTTAGCTGTTTCCTTCAATCCATCTATGTCTGTCCACATCCCAACAATATTGTCTGAAACAACCACAAAGAAGAAACTTACAATTCTGCATTTGGTTATGAATGTTGATTGAAATGAAAATATGTTTCAATTTGAAGAACGAACCTGTCTTGCTAGAGGGTCTAGGAGAGAGACGAGTAGGCATTGATTTCTTCAGAGACGATGGCGATTCCTGGCTTTTCACTAGTGAGACCACGTCGAGGTTAGTAGCTAATGCAGCTTCAACCCAAAGAGCGATTGGGTTTTGTTGATCAGATGACGAGCTGAAACTGTTTTCTGAGGCTATCTTACTGTATTTCATGACATCTTCATAGATTGTTAAAAACTCGTTGATGATTCGCAACGGATTCCCCACCTTGGAAGCCGAAGAAAGTTCCGAGAATTTACTGAAACATTCAACCAGATGAAAAAGCTTAACAACACTGATTGCCAAAGTTTTAAATTTTGTTTGAGATGATATAAGAGTTTTACCTTAAACATCTTATGATGCACTCATTAGCATTGGCTTCCTCCAATGCTCGAGCTGCGGCTCTAGCAGCAAAGTCTCTTCTTTGCATAGCCTCCTGCATAATTCAAAATCATGATCACTCGAGTTTCTTTAGTCAATCAAATGTATCTTAAACACGAAACACTGCTTCGTACCTTTCCAAGTTTTGCAAGTTCATCAGAGATGCTATCAAATGGAACACTACCATCAGTCCATTTCCGTTCATGATAAGTGATACCAAGGCCTTCAACAACTGAGACTTCTTCTAGTAAACTACTCTCTGATGAACACGACTTCGCTTTCTCTTCACACGCTGAAGAATCACTCTTTCGCCTATTCGCATCACTGAGTCGCCTCGTCATAGCAGCCTACAACAATTGTACATCATCAATTCCAATCCATCAAACAGAACAAGTCAAACCTCACAACAAACAACTCATACTTCATTCGCCAAAACACTAATACTGTAAAATCTGAGTTTTATTGTTACCTGAGTACGCAAAATTGCTTGATGATCAGGCTTATTCTTAACACTACTCTTCTCCTTATGCTCAACATGAACATTTCCATCAGCTCCTAATGGTTCATCCCAATTCTTTCGATTCCCATTCTTAGCAGACGAACCGACTAAAGCTTCCGAAACTTTGGAAATTCCGGCTGCAATCGCCGCCATCTTCTTCTTCCCTGAAGAATCTACAACCATAGGAGACATCTTCACACCACTAGAAAGCCTTCTTCCCGGTGAAATCGACATCCTTCTTCCACTAGGAGAAGGATTCATCTTCCTTCCATTAGGTGATGGTTGTCTATACCTTGACGGCACAACAATCGACGGCTCTCTAGCAAGCTTCCTATTCTCCTCACGCGCCGCCGCAAGACTCGGCACAACACATTTCGAAGGAACCGGAGACGCAGATCTCTTCCCTTTCCCAGAAACCGCCGGTGATGGATCTCTCTCCACCGTCACTGCACCGGAACTATTCTTCTTCCCCGATGAGACTGACCGTTTAGACGATGCTGGTGACGAGAATCTCTGTGGCGTCTTCTGTTTAGGTTTCTGATTTCGAATTTGGTTACGATTCTCTTCGTTTTGATTCACCGGAGCAAGCGCTTGTCTCAAATTAGGTATCGTAACATCACCGTCGCCGTCGTCGTCAATTCTTCTATTGTTCAAGTAAACAGCAATAGGATCTAACGAGTACTCAGAGTCAGAAACTGGCTGAATAACGAAATCACGTTTAGATCCAGGCGATACTCTTGCAATCAACGGCTCTGGAGTTCCGACGAAGGCATGACGACCAGCGACGGGACGAATTCCGGCGGCGCGTGGGACTGGAGTAGCGAATTCTAAGCGTTCTAGGTATATGAATTGACCTAGTTGAAGACGGTTAGTGAGGATGAGATCTGTGTCGCGTTCGGAGAGAGAGACGTAAGTGGAGTTGAGAGAATCGGAGATTTGGACGTAGAAGCCTTGGTTTGGCCATAGATCGGAGCCGGCGAGAGCTGGGACGATTCCGGTGACTTGTAAGATTGCGGATCTGTGGTCTCCGGTGGGACGTGTGCCGGAGTTCATACATTGAAGAAGTTTTAGGAGGATTCCGGGTGCGAGTGACGCCATTTTTGTGTGAGGTTTGTGAGTTTGAGAATACACTGAGAGAAGAAGAAGAAGAATATAGGAGAAGTTATTGAAGCTTTGGCCGTTACAAGATTCAAAATTTGAAATCAAATTTTTTGTATTTCTTTAATTGTTTAACGGTTAAATGTTGAAATGCGATTAAAGAGATTTTCAAATTATGCTCGTTCTTTATCTTATGTGCAATTATGTAGCAGGTCATCAAATTTAAAAAAACAATTAAAAGAAAAATTAACTAAAGCCATAATCCTCAATCTAAAATTATGTTCCTCAATCTAAAATCCTTAGTTTTTCTTATCCAAAACTACGTTTAATCACGATTTTTAAACCATTCTAGTTTCCTCTATCATAAAACTTAGGCCTCCGCAAAATACCCATAATCGAAGAACTTAACTAAACTGATCCAAAAAAGAAGAATCGGACCGAACCCAAAACCGACAAAATACTTGAACGGATCCATGACTAGTTTCGTTTCTCTAACCGAATTTTTTTTTAACTAGTCACTGTACTCAATTCTTCAAATATTGGAGGATTTTATACATAAGTAAACAATAATAAAGAAAAAAGATATTTAAATTTTGCGCAAACGATCATTTTCTTTCTATTGATCATTTTCTTATATAATATGAATGAAATAAAAAAATACACCAACAATGTTGTTTTTTGTAAAAGGATAATTAACTTGTAAACTTGTCGAAATATCCTTTTCAACCAAGAAATCTCTTATGTGTTTTTATGTTTCTCCAATTCCTATATATAGTCTTTTTTTTTACTCATATCTTAAATTTTCAAAGATATTATGTGTTAAATGATATGAAAGTAAATATAATAGGAATTTTTTTCTCTTACTTAGGAACACCATTTAAAAGTTAAATTCAATAAGATATATTTTCAAAAATAAGAATTAAATGAAATTTTTTAATATTTAATAGTAATAAAATATTAAAGTATCAAAGTTGTTTATTTCTCTAGATTGTGATTAAATGTTTAGATACAAAAAAATAAAGATAATTCTGTTTTTCTTGACATCTGTATTAAGAAAAAAAATGTGCTAATGTTTTAAGGAAAACATTTTCTATATAAGTTCTATATATTTGTTATTTGATTAACAAATTATGGTTGTATGTCTAAAATTTTCTACTCTTATTTACTATAAAGTGATAGGTTTCTTAAAAGGTTTTATGGTGAGAAGATTCTTAAACAACTAGTAAATATTTTCTTAGATTTAGATCGCGATGGGTTGTTGGTCAAAGCGGCCGAGACGAAATTTTCCTGAAAAGTAGAGTGATTTAATAATATTCTTTTTATATCTATGTAAACTAGATAAGTGTTATATTTTTTCTATGTTCTTACGATGCTATATACATGTTTTCTCTTTTAAAAATTTGTCTAGCAGGTCAATTGAAGTCGAATTGAAGATTCGGATGCATTGTGAAAATTGCGTTAAAGATGTCAAGAAAGCTAGTTCCAAAGTTGAAGGTAAGCATTTATATTATAGTCCACATTTATGATACACTATACTGATCTCATTCATGGTACAAATCTAACTTAAGGCTTCCGCTTTGAATTACGTTTTTGGGTCCTTATATTATTTCGTGTAGTTGATAATTTCAAATTATCATTATGGTTTTATTATCTCAAGTTTTAAATTATAGTAAAAAAATCATGCCTTTGCTTAATTTAATTTTTCTTATATTTTATATATTAGTTTTTCAAAAAAACTTTTAGAATGTTTTATAGGTTTTGGTGGAATTGTAGGCAGAAATAAGATATTATGATGAAAAATGATCACATCAACATTTGTAATGTTTTGACCGATCATATATATATTATTGAGGATAATATAATAATTATGTTGTAATAAAATTATTTTAAATGATATTTGATTGTTAGGAGTTGAAGCATGTAGAATAGATATGGATAATCAAAAAGTTATGGTCACTGGTAATTTCAATTTAGAAAAGTTATTGAAAACTCTCAAGAAAAAAACCGGTAAAAAGGCAGAAATCTTAATGATGAATGAGAAAGCTGATATGGTTCAAAAAAAAAATGATGACCATGAAGTTGTTCAGAATGATGATGATGACCATGATGTTGTTCAGAAAGAAAATGATAAACAAAAGACATTTACAGAGAAGAAAGAAGAAGGTGATATAGTCCAACAAAACGACGAGAATCCTGAAGTAGAAGAAAAAATTAATACATCTGAAACAAGGTGGCCCACTTCTAACTAGTTAACAATTTTCATTAAGTATGAAAGTTTCAAAAAAAAAAACCTAATACTTCTTACTTTTTTTTTTGTTATAAGTATACGTTTTTCGGATATTACATGTGTTTTAACTCTTCATTTATTTTTTGTAGTACAACAAAAGTCGAAATAGTTTTAGAGAAGGATGAAGAAATTGAAATGGATAGAGGTGTTTATATGTACCCAAATAGTGATGATGAGAAAAAGATGGCCAAATATATGATGTTTAGTGATGAAAATCCTAATGCATGTTCGATTTCGTAACTGAACATCGTCAAAACTAGTATCCACCATGGAAAACTTGGCATGGTAATGGATTTTATCTATTTGGGGATATTTTGATATTTTCATCACCTTGATATTATATTATTATATAACTAGGATACAACCCGCTGTACTCCGCGGGTATCGGTTTTATTCGGTTTTCCTATTAATTATTTGATAATTTATAATTTATAATTATAACATATGTATTTTTTGGTGGTTGTTAAATTTTCAAATAGGAGAATGTGTTTTAATATGGTGAAACATGTGTATTATTTAATATATTTGTATCAAAATTTAATATAGTTAAAGTATTATAGTTTTGAGGTGTCTAACAGTAATTTTTATCTTCTAGAGAATATTGTGATCTTACATTTTTATTGTTTTGTAAATTCAAAAATTTTGGACCAGGAATTTCGTAGATATTTAAAAGAAGACCTTATAAATTTGAATTATTGTTAAAATTATATGATTTCAGATTTTATTGATATTTCAAATGAAAATAAGCTAATTAGCCTGTGTATATATAACCCGTCAAATAAAATAGATTAAAATTTAAAGTTGTTTCTTTTACAACTTCAAATGTGAAAAGAATAATTCTGTGATAAATTTTCTATTATATTTAACCCTTTAGCATATTGCTAAAAAACATAAATTTTTAAATAGAAAAAAAATCAAAATTAAAGAAAATATTAAAAATTGAAACCCTAACTCCAGTCGGATATCTTCTTTGACTTATCATTCACCCCGCCATTGTTGTCCACTCATAGACCTTATATGAAAAAGAAAAAAAAATTAAAATTGGAATGAGTTTGACATATAAATTGAAGATGACAGAATTCAAATAGATTTAATAAAACAAAATTGAAAAGAAAATGAATGCAAAAAATACGATTATTAAAAGGGTATCAACATCCAAACCTAAGACTTGATGATAATCAAACCTAGTATCTAAAACTAAGCACTGAATAGAAGAATAAAAACAAAAAATCAAAATCATATTCTTTATATCATATTCTAATATAAAGAATATGTATTGAAAGAAAATGAATTATTTCCATTTTTTGAGAAGAGCCGAGAAAACTTTATATTTGCAGTGAAACTTTGAACGATATGAGAATAACACAATCAGAGTACTATATTTATAGTGTTAAGAGAGTCGGCTATAATTTTAGGGTTAATCAAATATAATCTTATCTAATAAATTATCGAATCAAATCTAAAAGATTACAATCTTTTTTGATAAGATCACATTTGGATAGTATTTATAATATATGTACATGTTTATAATATTAAATCGACATTAAAACATAAATGTAGGAAACTATTTAGATTTGTATAGAGATTTCTTAAACTAATTAGATTGATAAGAGTATAAATTTTTATTAATATCTAATCTCGTTTTGAAAAGTTTTTAAATATATTTCCTTATTTTGGGAAAATTTGAAAGTTATAACAAAAATACAAATTGATCTTGAGATATTTATAGATTATAAATATATTAGTATCTACGTATAT
>NW_003302547.1:77210-310699 GCF_000004255.2 Arabidopsis lyrata subsp. lyrata | reverse complement strand
ATTTATATAACCCATAGCGGGTTAAGCTATTTATTTAGTTTAAAATGATGATGTTCTAAATTTCCATTTATTCTTTTCATTTCTATTATTTGTTATATAAGAAATTAAATTCATAATGTATGTTTATTAGTCAGTTATTAATAATTTTTTTTTTTCAAATCTTAACAATAAATTTAAAATACACGTAGATACAAATATATATATATATATAATCTTATAAATATTCTCAAGATTCAATTTTGTATTTTTGTTATTAACTTTCCAAAATTTTCCAAAAAATAAGGAAATATATTTAAACACTTTTCAAAAATGAGATTAGATATTAATAAAAATTTATACTCTAATCAATCTAATTAGTTTTAGATACTAGGTTTGATTATCATCAAGTCTTAGGTTTGGATGTTGATACCTTTTTAATAATCGTATTTTTTTTGTATTAATTTTCTTTGAAATCTATTCTAATTCTATCATCTTCAATTTATATGTCAAACCCATTCCAATTTTAATTTTTTTTTCATATAAGGTCTATGAGTGGACAACAATGGCGGGGTGAAGGATAAGTCAAAGAGGATATCTGGCTGGAGTTAGGGTTTCAATTTTAAATATTTCCTTTAATTTTGATTTTGTCTCTACTTAAAACTTTATGTTTTTTAGCAATATACTAAAGGTTTAAATATAATAAAAAATTTATCACACAATTATTCAATCTGCATTTGAAGTTGTAAAAAAACAACTTTAAATTTTAATTTGTATTTTATTTGACGGATTATATACACAGGTTAATTAGCTTATTTTGAAATATCAATAAAATCTGAAATCATATAATTTTAATAATAATTCAAACTGATAAAGTCTTCTTTTAAAGATCCACGAAATTCCTGGTCCAAAATTTTTGAATTTACAAAACAGTAAAAATGTAAGATCACAATATTCTCTGGAAGATAAAAATTACTGTTAGACACCTGAAAACTATAATACTTTAACTATATTAAATTTTGATACAAATATATATATATATATATATATATATATATATATAATAGCAATCTAATAAATACCATTTGCACATCTGAACGGTTGTGTCTTTTAATCGCAATTTTCGTTTTAATCGGTTATTGTTTTACGGTTATGTCGTTTCCAATAAATACCATTTGCACATCTGAACGGTTGCGTCTTTTTATTGCAACCTTTCGTTTAAATATATAATAGCAATCTCAATAAATACCTTTTGCAAATTTGAACGGTTGTGTATTTTCGTCGCAACCTTTCGTTAATTTTTTTTTTTAAAACTATAAAATATTATTGCTTTTTTAAAAAGTTGCATCTGTTCAATTTTAACTATAAAAAATCTGAACATATATGTCTTTTTGTCGCAATTTTCGTTATTTTTTTTAAATAGCTATAAAATATAATTTGTGGTTGTGTACTTGTGTTTTCTTAAAGTTGCATCTGTTTAGTTATAAAATATAAAATATTTGAACTATTGTGTCTTATCATCGCAACCTTTTCGTTAAGTTTTTTTGGTTGTGTTTTTTTGGTTGTGTTTTTTATAAAATATAATTTATGGTTGTGTTTTTTTAAAGTTGCATCTATTTAATTTTTAACTATAAATTATAAATTTTATGGTTTTGTTATTTAGAAAGTTGCATCTGTTCCGTGGTTGAAACGGTTCGTCAAATAAACTTTTTCATTTTACAATTGTGAAAAGTTGCATCTGTTCAATTATTAACTATAAAGTATAAATTTTATGGTTTTGATTTGTTCAAAAGTTACAACAGTTCATTTTTAATAACTATAAAATATAATTTATGGTTATATTTTTTTTTTTTAAAAAGTTGCATCTGTTCAATTTTTAACTATATAATATAATTTTATGGTTTGTGTTTAGAAAGTTGCATATGTTCAAAGATTGCAACGGTTAATCAAATAAACCTTTTCATTTTACGGTTGTTGGCATTTTTTCGCTACCTAGCATTCATATATATATATATATATATATATATACTTTGTTATCTATATTATTATTTATTTTTTCCTAAATAACTATTATTTTGGTTATTTGTTAATTTTTTCTGAGGATAATCTTTCTTTAACAACACAATTTAAAGTATTGCGTATTTTTATCATAATGTTTTGTTGAATGTATTTATATAATTATGTTGAGAAGTGTTTAAAAACTTGAAAAAGTACGTCTATTCATTATAATGATTAATTAATATATTTGTTTATGTTCACATCTTTTCACCATAATGTTTTTTAATAATAATATAAATCTTAATAATTGTTTCTGAAGGTTACGTCTCTTTAATCTTTATCATAATTTTTCGCAAAATATATCTTGATTTATTATTAAAAATATTTTTTTGAAAGTTATCTAAATACATTATAATTTTTCGTTTAATATTTTTTTCTTTAAAAATTTTTGAAATCATTTCCACCGCGACATCGCGGGGGGGTCTGAGTCCTAGTATATTAAATAATACACATGTTTAACCACATTAAAACATATTCTCCTATTTGAAAATTTAACAACCACCAAAAAAAACATATGTTATAATTATAAATTATAAATTATCAAATACTTAATAGGAACACCGAATAAAACCGATACCCGCGGAGTACCGCGGGTTGAATCCTAGTGAGCAATTATGTAGCAAGTCATCAAATTAAAAAAAAAAACAATTCAAAGAAAAAAATAGGGAATTTGGTCAAAAATGCCACTTTGACCAAAAAACTTACAAAGAATGCCACCGAAAAAAAGTTTCTTTTCCAAAAAGCCTTAATTTTGAATCAGTGTGGGTCTGTCCACGTCATTATTACATAATAATCCTCTTGAAATTAAAGATATTTTATTATAAGAATCGAGCTTAACCAGTCGGGAGTTCGGTTCAGTCTAGTAGAAGAGCTTGATCCTTGCCAGTATGGAGTTCGCTCTTATTCGACAGACAGTTCGCATAGAGAAAGGCCGAAGCGAGGAGAATACTGTTCGAGGCTCGCAGTAGCGTCAAAACGCGGGAGTTCGGAGTCAGCAAGAAAGAGTTCGGAAGATCCATGCGAAGCCCAAGATAGTTCAAATTCAAGCCGTTTCTGTCAAAATTGTAACTTACATGATTAATGCGGGTCAATGCGATTATGGGCAGTAAATGACCGCATTGATCATGTTTTCTCTATAAAAACAACCTCAAACGCATGTGTTTGAGGGGGAGACATCTCTAAGATTATTACAAACTATTACAAAGCAATACAACATACTTATTTCTCTTATACTTTCGCAAGGCTTTACACACTTTATTCGTATCAATTTTCTCTCCTTGTTTCTTGGTTAATCTTCCTTTCGAATTCCTATATTCTTTTACTGATTTTAAGAGTTTTTCTCCACTAAAATACTTAAAGATAATCGAGTGTGAATCCTACATCCACAGAAAACAACCGATTTCAAAGACATATTCATACAAAATTCATTTCTAGTTTGAATATACTTTTTAAAAAATTGTGTCATTGATCTTACAAAATAATAATGTTGCCGAAACTATTTGGAAAAATATTGTTCACGGTAATTTGTAGACATAAATATTTGAAAAATTATTGTCCACGGCATGTGGCACTGTCTGAAGTCACGTCGTTTGACTTTGACCGAATTAGAAAACTTTTATTTGAAGGGCAATTTGGACATTTCACATAAGGGATATGTCACTCTTTGAAAGGAAGAAGAGCTTTTGGCAATTTTGATAAGTTTTGTTATAGTGGCATGGCACATTTGTTAAATTTCTCTTTCTTTCCTCAATCTAAAATCCTTAATTTTTCTTATCCCAAACTACCATGTAATCACGGTTTTTAAAACTGTTCTAGTTTTTTCTATCATAAAACTTAGGGCTCGGTAAAAATACCCAGAATCAAAAAATTGAACCGAAACATACCCGAGAAGGAAGAACCAGACCGAACCAAAACCGACAAAATACTCGAACGGATCCATGACTAGTTTTGTATATATATAATATTTTCAGTGTTTTCATAAAAATAACCAAAATTATCTCTAAGTTTTCAAAATTTGAATTTGCATAATTTTTGTTTTAATAGGCGTATAGGTTTTTCAAATACAATAATGGCTGTCATTATTTATAATAATTTATGTATATTGTTTGTATATGTGAATTATATAATCTTTGTTATTCATTGAAAAAAAATATTTGTTTTCTCTTTGAAATATTAAATGTTTTAGTCTAAAACTAAAAAATTAATAACATCCAAAATATTAATTTTATTTAGGTCAAATTATTTAACTCATAATTTTTTTAAATGTTTTAACAAGTAAAACATAACTTTTTATAAATTAATATCACTATAAAAATTAGGGGCTTTGCAAAAATGCCACTTTTTCAATGCCACTTTTCAAAAATACCCCTTTTTTAAAACCTTATAAAAAATGCTTTTAGAAATATAAGACTTACCCAAATATGTATGTAATATTATTAAAACATATACAAACTACATTTCTATGTATCTAAAATCTTATAAATACTTTATAAATACCTTATAAATGCATTTTAAATACCTTTAAAAACCTTTAAAATATCTTGTAAAACCTTTGAAAAACCTTAAAAATCCTTTAAAATAACTTGTAAAACCTTTAAAAACACCTTATAAAACCTTATAAATACTTGGATCGATTCTTCAAGTAGTAGTTACAATCCATAAGTACATTATAAACCTAATAAAACTTTATAAAAATTTCAGATTTAAAAAGGGGCATTTTTGAAAATGGACATCTAAAAGGGGCATTTTTGAAAAGGGGCACACCAGAAATGGTATTTTTAACAATTTCCCTAAAAATTAATAACATATAATGGTCCCAACATTATTAATTAATAGAGGTTTTACTATGCTTCAAATATTGGAGGATTTTATATATAAGTAAACTATAATAGAGAAAAAACGATATTTAAATTTTGAGTGATTTTCCAATTCCTATATATAGTTTTTTGATAACAAATATCTTATATTTCCACAGATATTATATGTAATAAATGATATGAAAGTAAATAAAAATAAGATTTTTTTTCTCTTACTTAAGAAAACCATTTAAAAGATAAATTCAATAAGATATATTTTTTGAAAAGAAAAATTAAATGAAAAAAATTAAGATTTAATAATAAGAAAATAATAAAGTATAAAAGTTGTTTTATTTCTCTAGATTGTGATAAAATGTTTAGATACAAAAAAATTATGTTATTCTTGACATCTGTATTAAGATTTTTTTTATCTGCTAATGTTTAAAATAAAATGTTTTCTATACAAGTTCTATATATTTGTTATTTGATTATCAAATTATGGTTCTATGTACTCTTATTTTCTATTTAAAGTGATAGGTTTCTTAAAAGGTTTTATGGTGAGAAGATTCTTAAACAACTAGTAAATATTTTTTAGAACTAGATCGCGATGGGTTGTTGGTCAAAGCGGCCACGACAAAATTTTACTAAAAAGTAGAGTGATTTATTAATAGTCTTTTTTATATCTATGTAAACTAAATAAGAGTTATGTCTTTTCTATGCTCTTACGATGCTATATGCGTTTTTTCTTTTGAAAATTTGTCTAGCAGGTCAATTGAAGTCGAATTGAAGATTTTGATGCATTGTGAAAATTGCGTTAAAGATGTCAAAAAGACTATTTCCAAAGTTGAAGGCAAGCATATATAATATTGTCCACATTTATGATACACTATATTGATCTCATTCATGGTTCAGATATAACTTAAGGCTTCTGCTTTGAATTATATTTTTTAATTCCTTAGTATTTTATATTTTTTCGTGTATTTGATAATTTCAAATTATCTTTATGGTTTTAAATATCTCAAGTTTTAAATTATAGTTAAAAAAACATGCCTTTGCTTAATTTAATATTTCTTATGTTAATATATTATTTGTTTTTAAAACTTTAATATTGAATTGTTTTTTATACGTATTGCTGGAGTTGTAGGAAAAAATAAAGTATTATGATGAAAAATGATCACATCAAACAATTATAATTTTTGGACCGATCATATATATTATTGAGGATAATATAGTAATTATATATGTTATAATAATTTTTTTAAATGATATGTGATTGTTAGGAGTTGACACATGTAGAACAGAAATGGATAATCAAAAAGTTATGGTCACTGGTAATTTTATTTTGGAAAATTTATTGAAAACTCTCAAAAAAAAAACCGGTAAAAAGGCAGAAATTTTGATGATGAATGAGAAAGCTGATATGGTTCACAAAGAAAATGATGACCATGAAGTTGTTCAGAATGAAGATGATGACTATGATGTTGTTCAGAAAGAAAATGATGAACAAGAGACATTTACAGAGAAGAATGAAGAAGGTGATATAGTCCAAGAAAAAGACAAAAATCCTGAAGTAGAAGAAAACATTGATACACCTGAAGCAAGGTGGATCACTTCTAACTAGTTAACAATTTTTATTAAGTATGAAAGTTTTGAAAACAAATACTAATACTTGTTAGGTTTTTTTTGTTCTAAGTATACGTTCTTCGGATGTTACTTGTGTTTTAACTCTTCATTTAATTTTTTGTAGTACAACAAAAGTCGAAATTCATATCGCATTTCTATATGAGAAGTACGAGGAAGACATCGGAAAAGTTATTTCTAAATTCGAAGGTATATAATAAATAATATTATTCATATAAATATTTGAAAAATGTGTTCTTCAATCATTTGTTTTGAATGATGTATGAATAGGGGTCAAAACATGTGTGGTCGACATAGAAAACCAAAAAATTGTAATAACTGGCGACTTTGATGAAGAGAAATTATTGGAAAAACTTAAGAAAAAGATGTGTAAAAGGATAAACAAAGTGGAAAAGAAAAGAAAGGAGGAAGAAGCCAAAATAGTTATAGAGAAGGATGAAGAAATTGAAATGGATAGAGGTGTTTATATGTACCCAAATAGTGATGATGAGAAAGAGGTGGCCAAATATATGATGTTTAGTGATGAAAATCCTAATGCATGTTCGATTTCGTAACTGAACATCGTCGAAACTAGTATCCACCATAGAAAACTTGGCATGGTAATGGACTTTATCTATTTGGGGATATTTTGATATTTTCATCACCTTGATATTATAATATTATATAATTGAAAAAATAATAGTAGTTTGCTTTCAAATTTTCTTTTTTAGTATAAGCTTTATCTTTTGAAAAGTATAAAATTAATATCATCGTTTGGTAATTATTTTAATGGAAAAGAGAAACAAAAAATCAATTTACTACATATGTTAAAAACAATCTATTTTTTTCTCGACGATAATCTGTCATATTATTATTATTATTTCAACAGCTTATATAATATTGTGTCATTTCTTATAATACCACAATATAATATTGTGATAACCCTTGTTCTTTTTTTTTGTCGTCTAGATTTATTATTATTTGCAAATTATGAGAACTGTTACATAGACGATTCTACAACTGACAATTCCTTCCGACCCTTATTAGATCCACGACAGTTTATACTTCATTCTTCGTGATCTTGATGAATACCCTTCAATGATCCACGACCTGGCGACACTTCTTTCTCTGCGTAGAATCCTGGCGAACGGCTATAATTGTACATCGCTGGAGATCTCTTGCACACTTGCCCCCATCAATCTGCAAATTTGTTAATAAATCGCAATATCTGGGACTCGAACCCCAGACCTCTTGGTGTAGAAGCATTAATCAACCTTTGATCAACCCTTGTTCTTTCATTTTTTTAATATCAAATAACCTTATATTTTTATATCACCTCTATAAAATTTATGGAAATATAACTATATAAGATCCGTCAATCTCAAAAAAAAAAAAAACTATATTTTTATATCACCTCTACATTGATTTTCTTTTTTGTTAACCCTTCATTAATTTTTTCGTCCACTTATATATAAATGGTATACCACTTGTTCACATTTTGAAAATATGATTCTGCTAATTTTTACCATTCAAAATATAATCATGTTTTTGAAAAGTGATTCCACTATATACAACTAGTTTGATAAAAACGTAACTAGAAGAAAAAGGTGTTTAACCTACTGAAACTAGAATTCCATCGTTTTAAGTATTCTATAGAAATAATTATTCATATTCACCAAAAAAAAGAACAATTATTCATCGTTCAGTTTGTTCCGCAAACAATTATTCAATTATTTTGTTATTCCACTATTCCTCTGACATGCAAGTCATAACAATAATGTTCAAATTCAAGAGTAATTCTGGTTTGGACCGGAATTATTGCCATTTTAAGTTCTCGCAAATAAAATTATTATTTTTCCAAAAATACGACATTTTATAAGGTTAGCTATAATGGATTGTGTATTGGTCAATTTGACTCATTGAAATAGGTGGATAAATTGTGACACTTAGGCTCCGAATGGAGAAAGCGTATCGGGCGGAGCGGATCAAGCGGTTCAGGCGTATCAAGTAGAATAAAAGTGGATCAAGCGGATCTAACGGAACAAAAGCGGATCAAACAAATTTGGCCGTTCAAAATATGTGTGAATGGTAAAAGAGGATCAAGTGATGTGGTTCAAACAATATTTTTTAGATAAAACATTTATTGAATAATAAATACATAGTATTATAAATTATGTTAAATATGTACTCATGATTATGAACAAAAATTAATTAAGAATCTATAAAAATTTAGTTTCCAAATCCATATAATTTATCTATAGTACTACTCCCTCAGTTCCTTTTTACTTGATTTTTTAGGGAAATTCTTTTTTCTAAATTAGATGATGTTTTAAGTTTTTAATGCAATATTAATTAATTTTTATTAGTTTTCATATTTCTATTTTGCAAATTGTTTTTCTACTGGTTGAATAGATAATATATGATGTTTTAGTTTAGATATAAAAAAAATTTAAATGTTTCTTTAATCGGTGTGTAAAAACATCAAACATCAAGTAATTAAAAAAGAACGGAAGAAGTAGTAATTTGAAAATAACATATTTATAGGATATTAGTAAAACTATAAATTATGTGTTTCATATCTGATTACTAAAATAATATATGTATATCTTGATGTATTTAACAGAATAAATTGATTTTTAATTTTGGTGTACTTATGTCAATAGAAAGAACAAATAAATCATTAATATAATTAAAAGATGTAACATAAAATTTAGGTAGTCCAAACAATATTTATGAATATATATTGTAACCTAGATAAAAAATAGCACAGTTATTTATATGTTTTATATTTTGGAAAAAAAAAAACTTCAATAAAAAAAAGCAGATCTCACACCAATCCACCACTATTTAGGTATGGACAAACCGTCCCGCTAACAGAAAAAAAAGTATGAGCAGAAAAAAAAAAAAAATTCCTTTTTTTATTTTATGTGTTTCAAAAGCAGATGGTTTGCTAATTGTTAACTTTTGTCTGAATGAGAACACAAGTACATATCATTCTCTTCCTCTAATGAACCACCTTTATT
Source organism: Arabidopsis lyrata subsp. lyrata (assembly GCF_000004255.2). NCBI lineage: Eukaryota > Viridiplantae > Streptophyta > Magnoliopsida > Brassicales > Brassicaceae > Arabidopsis > Arabidopsis lyrata. The sequence goes on along the minus strand of NW_003302547.1, from coordinate 301,227 downwards.
TCGTTTCCCCATTCAAGGCCTTAGTGTATTGAGTGTGGAGCGGGCGAACATATAATCAATATGTCATGCTATTATCAAATGTCCTCCATCACTACAAACATGAGCATATCTATGATATCATCCATCCGTAATTTTCAATATTGTTTTCTGGAATTTGTACTACTTTTTTGGTGAATCCCTATAATTCCTCGAAATGATAATTTTTTTTATTATTTGGTATATTCTAAAAGTTAAAATTGATAATATTTTTAGAAACCTAGATAGCCAACAAAAGGTTCTAAAATTAGTGGAGAGTTCTACTTAAATTTGGAAAACGCCACAACTTAAAGAACATATTGTGAACAATAATGTCATGCCATCTTATTTGATACCATATTTCATAGATGTTGATGTTATACAAACGGTAGTTGGAAGGAGTTAAACATCTTTTAAGGTTAGGGTAGTTTTGTTTTTAGGACGCCATAGGGGGATCAGTAATTGGGTAAGGAACCAAGAACTAATTAGGAAGAAGGACAAATATATAGAGTTCAAAAGTTGCTGTAAAAAAAATATATATATATATATATAGAGTTCAGAAGTCATGAACATTTAAATAAACAACTATTCATACAAAAATTTGTGATGAAAAAACGCAATGAAATATAGTGAAGAGACGTATTTAAATGAATATATGCAACTATAAAGACACAACCGTTAACTAAAAAAATACGACTATAATTGAACAAATAGAACCGTCCCAAAAAAATAACCGTCAATATTTTAACGAAAAGATGTGATAAAAAGACACAACTTCGAAAAAAATAACCGTCACTATTTTAACAGAAAGTTGCGATAAAAATACACAAAGGAAAAAAGTAACCGTCAATATTTTAACGAAAATTTACGATAAAAAGACACAACTAAAAAAATAACCGTCAACAAAAAAAATAACCGTCAATATTTTAACGAAGAGTTGCTATAAAAAGGTACAACCGAGAAAAAATAACCGACAATATTTTAACGGAAAGTTACAATTAAAAGACACAAACAAAAATAGTAACCGTCAATATTTTAACGGAAAGTTACGATAAAAAGATACAACCAAAAAAGTAACCGTCAACGAAAAAGTAACCGTCAATATTTTAACAAAGAGTTGCGATAAAAAGATACAAACAAAAAAAGTAACCGTCAAATTTTTTACGGAAAGTTACGATAAAAAGACAAAACCGAGAAAGAGTTGCGATAAAAAAACACAACCAAAAAATAACCGTCAACAAAAAAAGTAACCGTCAATATTTTAACGAAGAGTTGCGATAAAAAGCACATCCAAAAAATAACCGTTACTATTGTTGTGATAAAAAGACACAAACAAAAAAAGTAACCGTCAATATTTTAACAAAGAGTTGCGATAAAAATACAGAACCGAGAAAAATAACCGTCAATATTTTAACGAAGAGTTGCGATAAAAAGAAACAACTGAGAAAAAATAACTGTCAATATTTTAATGAAGAGTTGCGATAAAAAACACAACCGAGAAAAAATAACCGTCAATATTTTAACGGAAAGTTACGATAAAAACACATAACTAAGAAAAAATAATTGTTGATATTTTCACGAATGGTTGCGATAAAAAGACACAAACAAAAAAAGTAACCATCAATATTTTAACGGAAAGTTACGATAAAAAGACAGAACAAAAAAAATATCCTTCAACGAAAAAAGTAACCGTCAATATTTTAACGAAGAGTTACGATAAAAAGACACAACCGAGAAAAAATAACCGTCAATATTTTAACGGAAATTTACGATAAAAAGACAACCGAGAAAAAATAACTACAATATTTTAACGAAAAATTGCGATAAAAAGCCACAAACGAAAAAAGTAACCGCCAATATTTTATCAGAAATTTGCGATAAAAAGACACAACCGAAAAATAATCGTCAACAAAAAAAATTAACCGTCAATTTTTTAACGAAGAGTTGCGTTAAATAAAAGAACCGAACAAAAGACCACCAATATTTAAAAGAAATGTTGCGATAAAAAGACGCAACCGTTAAGATGTGCAAAAGACATTTATTGAGATTGCTATTATATATAGATTACGAAATGCTTCGAAGTTCGAAGAATCCGTTGGATTGTCGGCTCAACAGTACTCTTTTTTCTTTCCAGTATAGTACTTGTTGATTATATTTTATGAACATTAATACATTATTATGAAATTCAAATGCACTTCGTACAACACAATTCCCACAAACACTTCATTTTATAATTGAAATTTAAAGTTTAAACAAAGAATTCTGGTAGCAAAAATAGAATCAATATATGGCCTCCGCTATAAAAATATACAAAAGAATTTGAAGATATCTTAAAATTATTGAAATTTGCTTGAGAATCTCAAATATTCATTCTCTTCCGATCACTACTTTCAAACAAGCAACTTAGCACGTCTTCATCAGAATTATTTGTAAGTGCGACACACGAACCCAAATGAAAAAGATAATTTATCTTCTACACAAAACGATCTTATATATATAAAGGGTTCTCATGTTGAACTATATCATACCAAAAAATAAAAACAAAAACAAAAGAAGATTAAAAGAGCAGCTATGAGTAGGATGAGATCCTCAAGAATGATGGGGCTTGGTCATTGTTTGGTTTATGTTCTGGTCTTCAGTGCTATCGCGGCTAAAGTGACAGCATACGACTCATCCCCTTCAACACCACAATACAACTCCCCTTATCCACCCAAAAGGTATTCTCCTTATCCTTCGGAATCACCACCACCTCCACCACCACAATATAGAAGGCAAGACCCTAAGTACACACCAATTCCACAGTCAAATGTCTACAGTTCCCCAACACCTCTACCATACTACTCTCCTTCTCCTAAGATAGACTACAAGTCTCCACCACCACCATATGTCTACAACTCTCCACCACCTCCCATGTACTATTCCCTATCTCCTAAAGTAGACTACAAGTCTCCACCGCCACCATCCGTATACAGCTCGCCACCACCTCCACCGTACTACTCACCTTTTCCTAAGGTAGACTACAAGTCTCCACCACCACCATACGTCTACAACTCTCCACCATACTACTCTCCTTCTCCTAAGGTTGACTACAAGTCTCCACCACCACCATCCGTATACAGCTCGCCACCACCTCCACCGTACTACTCCCCTTCTCCTAAGGTAGACTACAAATCTCCACCACCACCATACGTATACAGCTCGCCACCACCTCCACCGTACTACTCCCCTTCTCCTAAAGTCTCCACCTCCACCATACGTTTACAACTCCCCAACACCTCCACCATACTACTCTCCTTCACCAAAGGTAGACTATAAGTCTCCACCACAACCATACGTATACAATTCACCACCACCACTATACGTTTACAACTCCCCACCACCTCCACCATACAACTCTCCTTCACCAAAGGTAGACTATAAGTCTCCACCACCACCATATATATACAACTCACCTCCACCTCTATATGTATACAACTCTCCACCGCCTCCACCATGCTACTCTCCATCTCCAAAGGTAGATTACAAGTCCCCACCACCTCCACCATACTACTCTCCATCTCCAAAGGTAGACTACAAATCTCTACCACCATCATACGTATACAGCTCACCACCTTCTCCACTGTACTAAGCCCCTTCTCCTAAGGTAGAATACAAATCTCCACCGCCACTATACGTTTATAGCTCTCCACCATCTCCACCATACTATTCTCCTTCGCCAAAGACATTATACAAGATCTCCACCACCAGCATACATCTACTAGACACCTTCTTATTGATTCTTGAATGGCTTCGAAACATGTAACATGATTGCAATCATCTCTTTTGCTTATTTTCTGTCTTTATTCTTTTATTGTTGTACTTTCTTTTTATTATCTTTTAAAGCTTTTCTTTAACCGAGAAATCTATGTTATATTGGAAATGCACTTATTGTATACTCTTTTTTCGAACTAAGTTGAAATATTAAATATTTCTATTTTGCTATCGGATTATGGACCATTCGTAATAGGACTTTTGAGTTTCGAGTATCAGTGGCAGTTATAAGAGAAACGTTAAAAATGTTTGGATCAGATCATATATTTTTTGTGATCCAATTTGTATGCAATTCTGTAATTTTCTATTCGTAGATTAACTGAAAGATATTTTGGGTCATTGAATCGAAAATCAGATTGAATCGATTCCAAGTTTTTTTTTTTAAAAGTAAATAACTATTATTAACCCTAGAGGGCTTGGCGAAAATGGGTTACAGACTGATCAAAAGGTCCACAAAAACAGAGAACAGAAACGGGAAAATCATATTTTAACTTTCAAAGTGTTACTGAGTAGCACTTTAAACCTCGAAAGAATTTCACTAACACTATAAACCACCAAGATAATTTTATTAACACTTTAAACCTTCAAACTAGCTTTTCTATTTGCACCGCCATAAAAAACAGCCGCTTACGATTAGTTAGTAAACTCAATGTGTGGTTAGCTCAAATAATATATCTTTTGAGATAGAGATATCTACTTTTATAGCCCAAACCTCAAGCTTCTTACCAACAGCTTAGGGCCTGACTAGTTTAAACGCAGCGGTTGCGGGAGTTTGCGGAAGCGGGCGGTTGTGGTTTCAAACGTTACCAAACGTTTTGAACGACTGGTTTATCGTTTGAAAATGGATGCGTTTGCGGGAGTTTTATGACTGGTAAACCAGCGAGTGCGGTAGCAGTTAAATTAAAAAATGACCAAAAAAATAAAAAATATTACAAAAAGAAGAAATAAAAAGGGAAAATTCCCAAGAAAAACCCTCAATTATTTTTTATTTGGACTTTTAATACCCAATTATTTTCGGTTGGAAAAAAATACACATATTAATAAAATTGTGCGATTTAATATCCAAACAATTAAATGTTGTTATTTTCATACTCACGATCTCACAACAAAAATAAAATTCCAATTTTACCCTTACTATCTCAATTAATTATTAACTTTTAAATTACGTGACAATAGTTTTTATTTAAATAAAAATTAATTTTATTAATATTTCATTTCTTTGTTATCCCAAAAAAAATTCAAAAAAAATTTCAAAATAATTTTCAGTTTATTTTACAAATATTTAATTTTAAAAAATTAAAAATAAAATTAATTAGCAAAAAATTTAGAAAAAGTAAAAAAAAAATTAGCCATTTTTATGAATTGATAAATCTTGAGAGAGACGATGAGATTCGGATTGAGATTTTGTCGAAAATAGTTTCATTCGTGAAGGATTTATATTCGAATAGAGAGTTTCTCACGACGAAGAAAAAGTTCATATTGATGCTCATTGATATCATATGCATCACGACGAATCAAATCAAATTAGTTTTATTGGCGATGAAGATTTTGGATAGGATTAAAAGGAGATTGTGAACGGCTATCGAATTTGATGGTTGCAAAAGAGGACGACGGAGATTGTTTACCTGTAATTCTCGTAGATATTAATCGAAAAAATTAGAATCGAAGAGGAAACGTCTCTTTGACATTGCAAAGACGGAATAAGATTGTACAAATGACTATTTTTAATATTTTTGATTTTGCTAATTTTTATGTTTAATTTTAAAATAAAATAATTGTATAAATTTAAAATTTATTTTTTAGGCAACATAAAATAAAACATTAAAAAATTAATTTTTATTTAAATAAAAAAATAATACCACGTTATTTAAAAGTTAATAATTAATTAAGATGGTAAGGGTAAAATTGGAATATTTTTTTTGTTGTGAGTTCGTGAGTATGAAAATAACAACATTTAATTGTTTGGGTATTAAATCGCACAGTTTTATTAGTATGTGTATTTTTCTTCCAACCAAAAATAATTGGGTATTACGCCCAAATAAAAAATACATGAGGTTTTTTTTGGGAATTTTACCAATATATTATTATGATAATATTAGAAAAATTGAACATGCTTAATAATTAAAACTATAAATAAAGTACTAAATAATTATTCAAAAATAAAGAAATTTTGTAATAAGATAGTACTTTATGCTGGGTTAACACCAAAAATTGCATCAAGTAATGGGACAAACTGTAAATAACGTTGAATTCAATCAAAAAGCAAGTGATTTTCTATTCGAGTAAACAAATCGAAACATATATTCAATCAAAAAACAAAGCAATACATAATAAAAAGAAAAAAACGATGCCATGAAAAATAGTCAAAGAGTTAAACATGAGGTGATGAATGAATAAAAGTATATATGATACTTACGTTTGGTTCTTGATTTTCATCAGTTTGGGTGGAAGACTTGAGAAAATAAAATTTTAAAATATTGATTAGGGTTTCGGATGAGAACGTGATACAAAGATGAAAGATATATATAGGATTAATATATTTTATAATAATTATAAATAAACGTTTGATTTTTTTTAAAAAAAAATCCAACCGCTACCGCCTGCAACCGCAAACGCTTGCGGGAAGGACTTTTTGAAATTCAACGATTTCGAGCCATTTGAAGCGGTACATAGCGGTTTCTATGATTGGTACCAACCGCAACCGACCGCTAGCAACCGCTAGGAGGGTGCTAGCGGGAGAACCAATCAAGCCCTTAGTGTACTCAACCGATAAGAGCTTAATGTACTCAACCTTATAATACGTTCCTAATCCGGCAATTGGCGAAAAATAGGCAAGTTCCATTGGATGGAATGCATTATCTTTAACCAATTGACGAAATCTCATATCAATCCCTAAATGCTGGAACTCTCAAATCCTACTTCGTTTGTTGTCCAATGATTGTACTACTTATTCATTTTTCTTAACAATGTTACATTGATACTAAAATTTTGAATATTTTACTAAGAAATAACACCACTAGCTAGCAATAGCATGATGACTCCTGCTCTAAAATTCTCCGCCTACCTCCGATTACTCCCCGCTTAATCGTTAGACCCACCATATCCACCTCGATTAATGACTAATCCCTTAAAAATATCGGTCACCCGATTATTCTCCGCCTAATCCGATTACTTTCTGTCTAATCTTATATATCCCGATTCTTTTTAGAATACAAGTATAAAATAACTTTTCTTTTTGTTATTGAATTATTTGAATTGGGAGTTTGTGATGTTTTACAATAACTTATGTTTAAATTTTAATAAAAATCATAAAAATTTGTCTTAAAAATACATATTTATCTGTTTACTGCAATTTTGAAAACGGTATTACATTAATGTGTTTTTAATATATTAGAATAACTCTAAAATTTTGTCTATGATTTCAATCCTATTTTCTGATTAATCGCTAGGTTCATACCGAACGTCCGAATAATGACTAGGAATTGATGACATATGAAATTGGACATTGGGTTAAAAAAAAAAAAAAGTCATATGTTATTCACAGTATGTACAAAGGCCCAAAAGGCCCAATCCTTAGAATCTTCCTCAATTACACAAACTAAAAAGCTCTAAATAACATCACATTCTTCCGGTTCATGATTCCGACCCAAACCACAAACTAATCAGAAATAGAGTGGTCGTGCCAGCAAAGTAGCATTGAGACGCAGCGCCGTAGGATATAGAGCCGAGTTCGTTGTTGCTTAGCCATCAGTAAACACCGATCTCCGAAGCTGGTTTTCCGGTTCGGTTTAGTTGGAAGAGAAGGATTGGACATAAAAAGGACAAGTTCAAGAGAGCAAAATCAATGGTGTTTTGGAATTTTGGGTAGATGTGAAAAAAGAAGGAATTAGAATTGAGGATGAGAGAAAAGTGACGTGAGAGTATTTATAGAAGAGAGCGTGTGAAGTCGGACGCGGCTGCTACGTGGTCCTACGGCTACGCTTTTGTTGTTTGTTTCTTCTTCTAGATTCTTTTTTCCACTTCTGCGAATCCTCATCCTTTTCTTTATCCAACACGTTTTTTTATTCATTGTTTATGATGTTATTGCCCTTTTCTTTTCTACACAAAATTTCAAGTTGATTTATCTTTCTTTTTTTTCTTATTGTCCATCTACACTTTTAACACACACTGTCGCATCTAGTAATGAAGCAGAGACAATTACATCATGTATATAATCTGTATGTTTTGAGAAAAACGTCTAATTACTGAGCCTTAGTTTGTTGATTAAGTGCCCAACGATGCAAAATTCTAAATCTCATATATATTCGTTTAATTGCTATATAACATTAGTAATTAGATCATTGATAAAACTATACTAGCATGTTGAATATTAAATATTGAAATTTTATTTTATTTTTTAGTCAAAGTTACAAATTTAAGAATTTCCAAACGTATAGAATTATACTTGGTATTATTATTTGAATTTATTAATTGGATTGGATTTTATTCGATATTTTCACGAAATATACCAAGTATATATTTATACATTTGGAAATTCTTAAACATTTACATTGACTGAAAAAATATTGATATTTGATATTTATTATCAAAACATGCTAGTATAGTTTTCATCAAACATGTAATTAGTAATACAGTAAAACTTCTATAAATTAATACTCTATAAATTAATAACCTCTCTAAATTAATAAATTCTTTCGGTCCCGAGTTGGGACCAACGTAAAATATGACATAAATCGATAAATTAATAAGATAATATTTTTTTTGAAAATCACATGTAAACATATATATGGTCTCATCTATATCATAAATTAATAATTGTATAAAATTATCAATATATATATATAGATATTTAACTTAATATATATATATATATGATATAAATTTATATATGTCATATATGAATTACTATGATATATATATATTTAAAATATTATATGTAAAATATTTAATGAAATATGATTCTATTATTCGAAAAAAGTTTGTGTTGTTTTTTAAACTTAATAATTGCTTCTCTACTTGTAATTGGTTTAAAAAAGATATTGCTTAATTGTTAAAAATGCCCCTTTTTCAATACCCCTTTTCAAAAATGCCCCCTTTGAGAGTCCATTTTTAAGTTTGCCCTCTTTTAATTTTTAATGACCATTTTACCCTTATTTGAAACAAAATTAGGTCCACAAAATACAAAATATTTTTTGGCAGGAAAAGTGATCCCGCAATTTTCCCGCCAAAACACTTGTAAAAAACCTTTAAAATACCTTGTAAAATTTTCCCGTAAAAAATTTTCCCGCCAAAAAATTTTTTTTGCGGGAAAAGTGAATCCGCAATTTTTATGGCGAAATTTTTTTGGCGGGAAAAATTTACAAGGTATTTTAAAGGTTATACGAAGTATTGACGAGTGTATTGTAAGGCCTTACAATGTATTTTAAAAGATTTTACAAGGTACTTATAAAGTTTTATAAGGAATTTATAACTTGTAAAAAACTTGTAAAACCTTATAAAAAACTTGTAAAATCTTATAACTTGTAAAACCTTATAAAATAGCTTGTAAAATCTTATAATATCTTATAAATACCTTATAAATACGTTGTAAAACCTTTTAAAATACATTGTAAAACCTTATAAATACCCTGTAAAAAACCTTTAAAATACCTTGTAAATTTTTCCCGCCAAAAATTTAACACCAAAAAAATTACCGAATCACTTTTCCCGCAAAAAAACTTTTTTGGCGGGAAAATTTTTTGCCGGGAAAAAATTTTACGGGAAAATTTTACAAGGTATTTTAAAGGTTTTACAAGTTTTTACAAGTGTTTTGGCGGGAAAAATTGAGGGATCACTTTTCCCGCCAAAAAATATTTTGTATTTTGTGGACCTAATTTTGTTATATTTCCTTATATATTTGTAATATCTTTTATTAAAAGAAGGGTAATTTAGTCATTTTGTACATAAAAAGGGGTATTTTTAAAAATGGACAACCAAATGGGGCATTTTTGAAAAGGGGTATTGAAAAAGGGGCATTTTTGTGAGTCTCCCAAAAAAAAATTAGATAGAAAGTTTTTAAGAAATTACAAAATTAGTAAAATCTCTCTATAAATTAATAATTATTAATTTTTCGATAACTTAATACTTCTCTAAATTAATAAAATTTTGATGGTCCCAACATTATTAATTTATAGAATTTTTACTGTATTACTTTTGTTAATGACTGATTAGTAATATTATAAAATTTTGAAGAATCGAATGGATATTATTCTATATACTAAGTAAAGAGAAGATGAGAAGTACTTGACGCAAATCTAGAGGATCCAATCTTTATGTATAAAAAGATCTAGAATCAAATCGATCATTACATACTTATTTGACTCTTCTACCTTATGGAGCGCAGACTTTGGACCATATTAATATACGTATAACAATTGTCTTTTCCTATTTAATTTTGCTCCATCAATATCACTCTCTACATTTTCTCCATCATTGCATGCATTAGATCTTCCAGAAAATAATATCACAAGAGACATATTCAGTGTATTTTCTTTATATTTATGATTATGGTTTCCTTTTAAGCGAAGTGGTACAAATAGAATTAGAAAAGATTCTTGACCAAAAAAAAAAAACCTACTAGGAACTGCGAAAGGCCACTAGAGAGTTCAAAGCGTGTAGAGATATTTGCCACTTCCACTTGCCACGTCGGTCTCTGAACGTAGTACAAATTTTTGTCCTACCTTATCCATTCGTCCATGAGGACTCGAAAGCGACGTCTCCATTTGACTATAAAAGAACCTATATAGATCCACTAAACCGGATTCCAAATCTCATAACCGACCCAAATTAATATGCAAAGAGCCGACCGATTGTGATTGGTTTGGTTAATTTTTTTTTTAAGTTCTTTTTCTTCTAATGGTCATGTTTTATGTCGGATTTGAATAATAATATCTCTGAATCACTTTAACAATGAGACAAAAAAAAAAAAAAAAATCTTTTGGCTTGATGCGTTCTTTGTTTTTTCCCCTAGATTATATATTCACTGTAGTATTTGTATGTTCTCCCATTAAATTGAACCAAATTCATGGTACTGTACATGGGACAGAATCCAATCCAATTATTGTACTTTCTATATGGTTTAAACTAAAACCATATATACAAATCAAATTTCACTTCCATCGTACTAATCTGGTGAGATTTTTCTTACACCAATGGAATCGTCATTTACGCCGCGACTTAAAAGGCTTCTATGGTTTTGAATCGTAGTATTTGTTGAGCAGTTTCTCTGTATATTCACCAAACGTCAAGACTTCATTAGAGAGAGATAACTCTTCATGTATTGTCACTTCTTTTGGGAATGTAAGCTTCTGATCCCTAAAACACCACATTCACATTAATAATTTTTGTACAATAACACAAAAATCGTCCAATGTTAAATCAGTCAAAAGTTATCTTAGTTCAGAATAATACCAGTCAGGTTGCATGAACAATGCGAATGTCGATCGCTCTAGACCACGAGCCTCTTCTCCTTGTGGTGCCTGAATACATAAACAAGAAATTATGGGTCGTTTTGTTGTCGAGATCTGAAATAATACCATCGAAAGTAACCATGACGAACAGATTTACTAGTTGAGGAGCCATATCCGCAAAGGCTTGAAGAATAATTACCCGAACACAATGAGGTGTAGCACGAAGATAACCACTTGACAGAATTGCTGTTGTCTCCCCTATTTGGTATGCTATTTCATCTTCCCCGTACACAACCTAGTCAAATGCAAAGGAAGGCATTCTTGAGAAAATTATTCATAACAAATAAATTTGGTTTCGCCGTGCTAAATCAAATAGGCTCTATTATACATACTATGCACAGTCATAAGGAAGGATAAGTACTGTACCTTAACGATCTGACCTGACCGTGTTTGTATGTATAAGCCAGAAGCAGGATCTGGGCAAGGTACTTCAACTGAATCTCTAGAAAATATTGCACGAGTAAGACCTGTGGATATTCATACAAAGATACACTTAACCAGCATATCACAAACGCTAAATTTATCTGCATACCATCTATACAGAGAGGAGATGCGTGTTTTATATCTAATAAACCGTTTTCAAAACAAAAAGGAGTCAACTAAACTTAAGTGAACATTAACAACTCAGGAAAGCAAGAGAGAAGAAAATCGGACACCTGTGAGTGAACCATGGTCCGTATGCCATCCACACCAAGATGAGATGGAATCGTTGTCCTGCGTAGAGCTGAATGGAAGACAACATGTCAATATATCAAACAATGAAGTATCTTTATCGCCCAAATGAAAGTTCTACTTTTAAGAGGCATATATAAGAGCTTGTGAACATACCTATCCTGAGCAGGAAAATAATAAAGCAGACGTCCTTTGTGACACCGAGAGTCACGTAGTATCTTTTCAAGATTTTGCTTTTCATGTTGTTTTATACCCTTTGACACTGCAAATCATGGATTGTAAAGGGCTTTAGAAAATAGACAATGACGTAACCATGAAAATGTCTAGCACCATGACATTTTGTGTCCGATCGAAGAGAATAAGAAGTGAGAAACAGTAAACGCCAAATTCATGTTGATACACTTCATCGGTGATGCAAATTCCACAGACCATGCCAGCATCGAACAAAGAGACTGGTTTCAGAGAGTAAGAAAACTAAACTATTCATCATTTTAAGAGTAAGAAGTGAATTAGGCTACTCTACAGATACAGCCACATAGTATCCCTGCAAATATCTTTGCAAGCATCTTAAGGACATCTATTCAAGGATGTTCCAAGATAAATTCACTAACACCGACGAAATTACTTACCATATTGATCACAGTGGTAAGCAACCATCAGTCCAACTTCGAACATCAGTTTACCAAGAGCTTTGAAACCTGTAATGTATAAAAGTAATAATCAGTTATGAGGAGGAAAATAATAAACGAGAGTAAAAAATGTAAATTAGAGAGCATCACTAGAAACAAGCTAAGGTTGCAAACGCAAGCAGATACCAGAAATTGTCAAATTCTATGGCACTTCTAAGTACAAAGTCATGCGATCATTGTATTCATTCTCAAAGGTGAGACACCAACAAATTATATCCAACTAAAAAAACTAATGACATCAAAAAGTAAAGCAAGAATCACCTAGTTACCTCCTTCAAGTTCCGGTAAAGAATTCCTTGGCCATATGTTTGATCCACAATACGATGGATACCTACATCATGAAAACATATGAAGATAAATTAACAAATTTATAGAACAGAAGCAGTCTATTGCACTTAATGAAGACCAAAACACATTTAAACATAACACTGAATACGAAGTAACCTACACTAGAGTATCTGGTAAAGACAGGAGTTCATTCGGGCAGTCATATTTCAACACATTTCCCAGATTGCTACATAAGCCAAAGACTTTACAAACATAAAACTATGGTATTGGTGTTACTTACCGCTGTATTTCATATGAATTACTCGTCGGTACATCTTGTAGAGGATTAGCATAGTAAGAACCCTTCAACATATCTGCACAAACAATACCCAAACTTTCAATATAGTAGTTTCATCAGAGCAGGCCAGAGATATGATACTGTCACAGAAAAAAATACATTTAAACTTCTTGTTGTATTCAAGGACCGAATCAATCATGTAGTTCAATAAGTTCTTGTAGTTATCTACTAATAAATAACCGAGCCAAACAAGATGTTAAATGGAAATCTTTATTTAGCCAAACATTTGAAATTCTTATCCAGGATCAACTATGAAATCTCGTTTAAATTCTGAAGCAACACTACAGCAATAAAAGAAAGTCTATATGCTCACCAAGCTTCCCAGATTCAAGTTTCTCCTTGCCATGACTCCAACCAAAATTATACCTAAGAAAGAAACAAAATAAAAGAGTAAGAATTTAAAAATATAAAAGAAGATCATTAAGCAACTAAGTAGACCAAAAGAATTCGTATTTTCACCTACTATGAGCATCTTCAAGCTCTCTCTTCACCTCTTCAGGAAGGCCAGCTAACCTTTACATAAGAATCAAACAATCCTTGAGAGCTATATTGAAAAAAAATCTAATCTTTCAATTGAATCAATCAAAATCATTTACCTAGGTGCAAGCCGAAGTAGATTCTGTCGTAAAGTAGAATATCCAGGAACCTAAAAACACACAAAGTTGAAATCTTTATTCCTAATCAACACATAAAGGTGACAAATTTCATAATCTTGAAGAGAAAAGAACTATATAATATAAAATTACATGCACAAATTCAATAAAGTTGAGAACTTTTAACACATATTTAACTGATTAAGAACAAAGCAAACAACTTTGGTTATAAGAAGTGATGATTCATACATCTTTAACAGAGAGAATTCCAAGTCCATTAGGTCCAAATCCTTCTTCAATCCTCGCAGACAAATCTATGTTGCTCTCCTGTAATTGAAAGAGAGAGAAGAGTTTAGAAGACGAAATAGAACACAGAGAAGATAAATAAGAAGAGTTTGGCTTAAGTTTGCCTTGAGCTCCGAGTAGGATATGGTGACAGTGGAAACCGTAGGAACGGTGGATTCCCACGAGAGAGACATGTGGCGGAACGTAATCAGGCGAGGGAAAGAGCGGAAGGACGACGTTGGAGAGCGAGAAACGAAATCGGCGGCACACCGGAGATGAAGCAATTGACTAAGTTGGTTATTTGCCGTGTTGGGCTTTGGCTTTGTCACTTTTCAGGTAGGTTTTATTTTGGACCAACAAAAAAAAAACATTTTGATCAAAATTTGAAGAAATGTAAATTTATGGAATTAAATAATACTAATATTTAATACCATTTTGATGTGTACAGAATTAAAATTGGAAAAATGTCATTAAAATCTCCGACTTATTCAAAACGTTGATTTAAATTTTCAATTCACGACGAAACGAAATAAAAATCAAACTAATATTGACTTTCCAAATAAATATTAAACTTATGTTGACTTTCAAAATAAACACCAAACTTTCATTGACTTGGTCATATTAGGCTTAAGTGAGTTAACAGACCATGTTAACGGGATTAATTTTCTGTTAACAGACCCGCTAATTAAAAATGACAGTATTCCTTCTAAACATAGAACGACGTTGTTTTGTCGTAACTGCTCAATAAAATCCCGAGTTTTTAATCATATGAAGATTTAGGGTTAGGGATTTTGCTCGATATGGGGATCTAAGATTGACTTTAGGGATTTAATTCAATCGTTACGACAAAACGACGTCGTTTTGTTGTTATATGAAACGATGTTGTTATCAATTAACATGTATGTTAACAGAAAATTAACTCCGTTAACGAGATCTATTAACCCACTTAACGTCATACCTAATATGGCCAGGTCAACGGAAGTTTGATATTTATTTGGAAAGTCAACATAAGTTTGATATTTATTTCGTTTCGTCATGAGTTGAGGATTTAAATCAACGTTTTGAATAAGGTGGAGATTTTAACGACATTTTTCCCGAATTAAAATACTAAAATAGAATTTTTTTTGATATTCCTTCTTGAAAAATAAAAATATATTTATATTAGGTGTTATCTATTTATTACGACTTAAATTTTATCTAAGTTTAATTAGAGAGCCAATTAAATAGCAAAAAATATGTTGTATTAATGTAATTTAACAGTAATTATTATTAGTATTAATTGTATACAAATATCTCCTTAATATTACTTGAGAAATACAATTAGTGGTTTTGCTTACTTGTCCGTTCGACATTCAATTTCAACTTGAAAATGGCTAACAATTTTGACATGAGTCTAGCTTGGTTTGTGCCTAGTGGTCGGAAACTACATTACGCTCTCCGGACTCCGGTATTACGCTCTCTGGACTCCGGTTATTCATGAGAACTCGACATTCTCTTACGACAAAAAATTTCAGTTGTCCAAAACATCCCTAAAATTTTCCCCGAATAATTTGTGGGTGTTTTTCATATCCCAACAATATTTAACTAAAAACTAATTAATTCATTTGGAAAATATACCAAGGACTTTTATATCAAATTAACATCATGCTAGAGAATTGAATTAACATAGTTATCAGCATGAGAATGCTTATTGCATATATACTTGATTATGATTAGAAGATTCTCAAATGAGTTATGTTAAGTTCCAACAAAGCCAACTCCGGAAACGAGAAAAGCAGTGGATTGCATGAAGAGATACAAATATAAATATGTGTTCCCAAAGGAAAAGTCGTAGCAGGCACAACATAATATGTATATACCCATCATCATCTTCTTCAAGTTTACTCTGCAATAAAACATTCACTCAGTAATTAGTATCCATATATATTGTTTTCGTTATCGACTCATTTTAACTTTTTTTTTATATGCGAAAAGATTTTTGCTAGTCTATTGCGAATAAATCACAAGACCAAACACACCTGACTGAATGATTATGCAAGAATTTATGTTAACTAGTTGATTTTTTTTCTTTGCTTTTGTTTTGATTAGTTTACCTTTTGATAATTTATCCATTTCGGGTTAGCAGCTTAGACCATGTCCATAGGTGATACAATTAGAGTATCAAGAGCCCAAATATAAGATTTTAATGGATCAGATAATGAATTTGGGCCTGATCAGTATCACTGTAGTGATACTTTTGATATCCAGTATCGAGTGACGTGGCGGCTCCTGATTCGTCCCTGAAACGCATTTTTTTGTGAAAGCAGAAAAAAAAAAAAATCACCAATGCATTTGTAATTCTATGTTTTTATATATTTATTTTTGATTTTGTAATTTTTTTTATGATACTTAAACCGGTCTCACCAATGCAAACTTATTTAGTAAGAGTATCATTAAAAATCTCAAACAATAAACAAACATTATAAATAATACTAAAAAATTCCTAATGATACTATATGAGTATCACCTATAACCATGCTCTAAGTCTTAAGAGTACCTCCTAATTTTTTCAGTGACAACCCATTCATTGGCTCTTCCTCCTTCAAGTAAGCCAATCAAAGTTCCTTTGGTCCGATGCATAGCCATTACATTTTCGAATAAGAACCAAAAAACCACGAGGTAGAATGATCTACACATATATTCCATACCAATAATTCATAGTAAATGTTTAATTAAGGTAATGTATAGAGTGAATAAATGTGGTCACTATAGGATCTAGAACGTAATAGTACTACTAACCTTGGAGTGGCTATGATACCGAAGAGGGTGATGATAGAAGGACCGTATATAGTTGACCAAGTCGAAATTGCGACTTCGGGAAGGAAGACACTTGTAGGAAGGACGACACAATAAAAGAGGAAAGTGAAGAAGTGGACTATGATCTTCCGTAGGAAAAAGAAGCTGTAGATCACGTAAAACTTTTTCCAAATCTTCACTCTCTGTTTATCATAAGTTTTTTTATTAGATTAAGATTACTATAAATCATAAGAAAATTTCAAAGTTACTAAGAGACGGCACCAATCATTTTAGTTTTGTATTTTTGTTGGGTTTCTTGTGGTTGGTTAGAAATAGAGATGTTAATATGGGTAAACCCACCCCATTTACTGTAAATTTATATAATCCCATTTAAATTTACAGTCCATTGATCGCAAAAGAACAAGATTATACCTGTCCAAAAGAACAAGCTTATACCTGTCCAATTAAATAACTATATACGAGTCCCAGATATTGCGATTTATTGATAAATTTGTAGATTATTGGAGGAAAGTGTGCAGGAGATCTCCAGCGATGTACAATTATAGCCGTTCACCATTCTACGCAGAGAGGGAAGTGTCCATCAAGAATATGAAGAAGGAGGTGAGCATGAAGAAAGAGGTGAAAGAAATGTCGTCTGTCGTGGATCTAAGAAGGATCGGAAGGAATTGTCCGTTGTAAAATCGTCTATGTAACAGTTCTCATAATTTGCAATAAAAATAATAAATCCAGAGGAAAAAAAAAGATAAGAAGGAAGAAATACATACGGTCTATCTGAAAAACTAATTCATAGTCGAATATATTATATGTGAGCGAATATAAAGTGAATAGAGAATAGATTTCGAGAGACGACGAGTAAATCAGAGAAGATAACGAGATAAATTGTTGTGAAAAGTGTGAGAAATGTTTTACTATTTTGGAAATAGAAAACCAAGACCAAGAGTTATACATTTAATTTGGGTGTAAGAATATTGAAGAAATGATTTCGTCTGAGCATGAACACGTTTATCTTTTTATTTTTATATTTTTTGGACAAATAACACGTTTATCTATCTTAGTGTAACTAATATACATACAAAAGATTTAAAGTTTCTCTTTAACCAAAAAAAAAAACGAAAAAGTGTATCTACAAAATTAAAAACGTTTCGTCCAATTTTTCAGTTTTTGGCTACTACGAAGGATATAAACGTCATATTAAACGAGAAAAAAGTTACTTACAAAGACATTCAAATTTGGGGTATTTTGCAGAAATCTAAACATATATAAATTATGTTAAAAATTTATTGAAAAACTCATAATTGAGTAATTAACCAAAACAAAATAAAATATTGGAAAATGACAATATACAAATATTTATTGGGTCAGATAACTAACGAATGTTAAACTGTTAGTTAAATAGCAAAATAATATCAGTAAAATATTATCAGGAGGTTCATGTGGATCTAGTCTAATTCTTTTTTCGATCCATAAAGAACAAGATCAAATGAATGTACCCTTTCTTTCCGCCGAAAGAAAATCTATATATAACACATTATTTAGTCAATATAACACGCTTTTGCGATATAAATAAATCTAGAATAGGTATGAGAATAAGAACACACAATCTTAAGAATAACTCTCTTATTATTTCTTTAGGAAAATCCCTCAAAACCTAAAGTTCTCAAACTCATAAGTTGTATCACAACCTAGATACATCCTTATATAATAAAAGCTTTGACCTAATCCTAATACAACTATGATTTGTATTAGATAACTCCTAATACAATTATATATAACTCCTAGAATAATAAAGCTTAATTTCCTTTTTCCTTTTTAGTAACTTGCTCTTCAAGTTACTTAACCTTCAAGCTTACTTCCAACATTCTCCTCCTTAAGCTTGAAGTCTTCTTTCACAATATCTTGAACTCCAAGAAGCTCCCTCATTTCTTTAAACTTGACTCTCCCAAGTGCCTTAGTTAGAATATCCGCCTTTTGCTCGTCTCCCGGAACATGTACCACTTCTATTTGCCCATTCTCGACACACTCCCTTATGAAATGGTATCTCCTATGTATATGCTTACTTCTCCCATGGAATACCGGGTTTTTTGTCAAGGCAATGGCTGACTGGTTATCGATCAATATGGTAACCTTTTCACAAGCTGTCCCGGTGATTTCACTTAGCAAATCTTGGAGCCAAATGGCTTGCTTTGCGGCCTCAGTTCCTGCCATGAATTCTGCCTCACAAGATGATAATGCTACAACGTCTTGTTTCTGCGAACACCACGATATGGGACTCTCACCAAGATTGAAAATATGACCCATTGTACTCTTACCGTCATCCGGATCAACGTTGTGGCTGCTATCACTATAGCCTATTAGCCTTGGCTCCTCCTTGCTCCGTTTAAACGTTAGTCCAAGAGAGGTTATTCCCTTTAAGTATCTCAAGCACTGCTTCATTGCCACGGCATGTGACTCTCTTGGACTTTTCATGTATCTACTTAGAATTCCAACACAATATGATAAGTCTGGTCTTGTATGAAGAAGGTACCTGAGACAACCCACATTCTTTCTATAAACTGTTGCATCAACTTCCTTTTCATGTTCTGACTTGGATGCTTTAAGACCGGTTTCCATAGGCGTACGAACTGGATTACAATCTTTCATACCAGATTCTTCAAGAATTTTGAGAGCGTACCTATTTTGATTCAAAGCTATTCCTCCATTATGTTGAATGACTTCGATTCCAAGGTAATAGGTTAGTTTCCCTAAATCACTCATCTCAAACTTAGAAGACATCTCCTCTTTAAACTCTTTAATGACTTCAAGACTTGTTCCTGTAACAAATAGGTCATCGACGTACACAGCTATGACCAGAAGATGTTCTTTAGTCTCCTTTCGATACACGGATGGCTCCTTAGAGCATTTCTTAAATTGTAGTTCGCAAAGGATGTGATTCAGTTTGTTATTCCATGCTCTTGGAGACTGCCTTAACCCATAGAGTGCTTTGTTGAGCTTGTATACCTTATTTTCACTTCCCTTTTTCTCAAAACCTTCCGGTTGACACACATAGACTGTATCCTTAAGTTCTCCGTGTAAGAAAGCTGTCTTGACGTCTAAGTGGTGTATTTCCCATCCATGAGAGGCTGCAAGCTCAATGAGAACTCTAATCGTTTCGATTCGTGCTACAGGAGCAAATACTTCTTCAAAGTCTACCCCATATTGTTGTACGTACCCTTTAGCAACGAGTCTAGCCTTATACTTGTTTATACTCCCATCAGAATTCTTCTTGAGCTTGAACACCCATTTTAAACGAATTGGTTTTGCTCCTATTGGTAAGTCAACAAGGTTCCATGTCTTAAGCTTTTCAATAGAACCAATTTCTTCTTCACAAGCACACATCCACTCTTTAGAAAATTTTGCTTCGTAAAAACTCCTTGGCTCATTATTTAAACACAAAAGCAAAACTTCACCTTCTTCTTCAGCCATCAAAACGTAATCTTCAAGATACTTGGGTTTAGTGATTACTCTCTCTGTTCGTCGTAAAACTGGTGGAGTTTGAACATGTGTGTCTTCTGTTTCATGATCAACAGAAGTTTCAGATACGGACCCGTCATCATCTGAGCTTGTCACATTCTGCTCTGTTTCACCTACCTCCTCTGTTCCGCCATTATCCTCTGTGCCTTGAATACCATGATTCCCGAAATTTCCAAGAGTAACTGTGAAGATTTCATCATGTTGCTTCTCAAAGTTGTTAACACTCCAGTTCCATCCTTTGGTTTCGTCGAAAACAACATCTCTGCTTACCACAATCCGACGACTTTGTGGATCCAATAGGCGATATGCCTTAGAGCCTGGTTCAGTCCCTAGATGGACAAGAATGTGTGATCTATCATCCAGTTTTCTTAGATGTGGTGTTTCAACTTTTGCATACCCGATGCATCCAAAGACTCGCAGATGTTCAATGTTTGGTTTTCGGAGTTTAAAGCCTTCATATGGAGTCTTATCCTTAACTGTTCTTGTAGCAACTCGATTAAGAAGATATGTGGAATGTCTTATTGCTTCGCCCCATAGATAATTTGGTACATGCATGTGCTTCATGATACTCCTCGCCATTTCCAATAAGGTTCTATTACGCCTTTCAACAACTCCGTTTTGTTGAGGAGTATAAGGAGCAGTGAGATGCCTTATTATACCAGATTCTTCACAAAACGAGTTGAATTCTTGTGATATAAACTCACCACCTCTGTCAGTTCTAAAGACTTGTATCTTCTCACCCGATTCTTCTTCTGCCATGATTTTGAATTTTCTGAACTTGCTAAAAGCTTCACTTTTTTCTTTCAACAAAACAGTCCACATATATCTAGAGTGATCATCAATGAGAACAAAAACATACCTATTACCTGCCATTGTACTTGGTGTTATAGGTCCGCAGAGATCTCCATGTATGAGCTCAAGCCTCTTGCTTGCTCTGAAAGATGTTGACTGCGGAACCACTTGTCGTGTCTGTTTCCCGAGTAGACATGAGCCGCAAGTCTCCTTCTCAATGTGTATTTTTGGAATTCCTTCGACCAATTCCTTTTGTATCATGTTCCTTATTGTCTCAAGGTTAACATGTCCCAGTCTTGAATGCCATTTACTTGATTTACTCATTGTTGTGAGATATAGACGTGCAGTCTCTTTCAAGTTCATGCAAACCTTGTATAACCGATTTTGAGATCTGCTAGCCTTGACAATTAATTTTCCCTCTTGATCATGCATAGTTAGAATGTCTCCTTTCATTCTTATATCGCAGCCGGATTCTGTTGCTTGACCAAGACTGATGATATTGCTCTTTTAAGTCCGGAATGTAGTAAACATTTGATATGATTCTTGAATCACCGTTTCTGTCCAAAAAGGATATTGATCCTTTTCCCTGTATATCAATTCTTGAGTCATCACCAAAACGAACTTTCCCGGTAATTGAATCATCAATCTTTGTAAAGTATCGGCGATCTCCTGTCATGTGGTTGCTAGCGCCATTGTCAAGGTACCAGATGTTACCCTCTTCAGTATTTGTTTCAAATTTACTTGGCATACAGTTCTTCTCATTTAAAAACACCACTTCATGCATTAACAGTTCATCTGCGTGTTGAGTCTCATTGGTGTTTGTTTCTTGAGTTTCTTGTAGCTTAAGTAAACGATCCGGGTAATTAGAGGCGTAATGACCTGTTTTATCACATCGATAACAAGTGATTTTGGATGTATCTTTAGCTTCATTATATCTTCCACGACCTCTGCCTCTAGGGTAAAATCGGCCACCACGTCCTCTGTTTCTGAAATCACTATTGTAGTCTCGATTGTACCCTCCTTGTTGGGACTCATTGTTTGCATACAACAACTTGTTATGATCTTCCTGAGTTTCTTCTTCTTCCTCAAAGACACGTTCTTCATATACTTTGAGTCGTCCAACAATGTCTTCAAAAGTTGTAGCCTTAAGATCTAAGACTTGTTCAAGAGACGCCACTATGTGTATATATTTCTTACGAGGAAGACTTTTAAAAAATTTCTTAACAAGCTTTGAGCCTTCAATGTTAACTCCTAGGGCTCCGGACTTTGATGCTATTTCAGATAGCCTTCCTGCAAAGGTATCGATGGTTTCAGTTTCTTTCATCTTCAAACGATCAAACTCATTCATTAGGGTTTACAATCTCGCCTCTTTAACCCTCTCTGCACCCATGTGCCTTTCTTTGATTTTGTCCCACACCTTCTTAGCAGTGTTTAATTCACCAACTTGTAAAACCAAAGCCTCGGGTATTGATTGAAACAAGAGTGTTGTTGCCATATCATTCTTCTCAGCGTCAGTTGATCCTTCTTCTATGGTATCCCAAACCTTATGAACTCTGAGACAAATCCTCATCCCCATGGCCCATACCGTATAGTTTGTTGAGTTGAGCATAGGACATTTGATAGAAGAAGAGCTTCCTCCTTCCTTTGGCGTTCCCGTCGTCACGGCGAGTTCCGCCATCTTTGATCTTCAAGCTCTGATACCAAATCTAGAATAGGTATGAGAATAAGAACACACAATCTTAAGAATAACTCTCTTATTATTTCTTTAGGAAAATCCCTCAAAACCTAAAGTTCTCAAACTCATAAGTTGTATCACAACCTAGATACATCCTTATATAATAAAAGCTTTGACCTAATCCTAATACAACTAGGATTTGTATTAGATAACTCCTAATACAATTATTCTAGATAACTCCTAGAATAATAAAGCTTAATTTCCTTTTTCCTTTTAAGTAACTTGCTCTTCAAGTTACTTAACCTTCAAGCTTACTTCCAACAATAAATATCCGTTTAATTATTAGATGAATGAAGAAAATACAAAATAATGCGTTCGAATCAACTTGGTTTTGCTCTGTCTGAGATAATGTCCCAACCTGAGATGATGGGAAACTCTCAATTATGTTCTTGAAAGAAAATTAATATTCTTCAACCAACCTACCCATAACATCATAGACTGAATCAGAAATCTCTTTATAGATATATATGGACAATAATATCTGAACTAAGAAATAATGTATTTGGACAAAAGCACTTAATTATACATATCAAATTACATCATGCTAAAAAAATGGATTCACAATTTTATCAACATGAGAATGGTTATTGCACATATACTTGATTACAAAGTAGAAGATTTTCATATGAGTCGTGTTAAGTTCCAACAAAGCCAATTCCGGAGATGAGAAAAGCAGTGGCTTGCATGAAGAGATACAAATATAAATATGTGTTCCCAAAGGCAAAGTCGTAGCAGGCACAACATAATATGTATATACCCATCATCATCTCCTTCAAATTTACTCTGCAACAAAACATTTTCTTTCACTCATTAGTATCCATAAATATTGTTTTATTTATTCTTCATTCTAACCTTTTTACACACAAAAAAGGAGTTTTGCTAGTCTAATGCGAATAAATCACTACATTACGTACGTATATTTCTTTTTGAATGAATATTAAATTTATTCAACAAAAATATCATTTTAAGAAATAAAAATTTAACAAATAACAAATGCTATTAACTAGTTTGAGTCTCCTAAGTCTGGATTACGTCAAAATTTATGTTAATTAATTGATATTCTTTCTTTTCAAATTTTTTGATTTTCTTTCTTTCGTTTTGGTTAATATACCTTTTCAGAAGTCGCCCATTCCGGGGAAGTAGCTTAGTGTTAAGAGTATCTCCTAATTTCTCTGTGACAACCCATTCATTGACTCTTCCTCCTTCAAATAAGCCAATCAAAGTTCCCTTGGTCCGGTGCATATCCATTACATTTTCAAATAAGATCCAAAAAACCACGAGGTAGAATGATCTACCAATAATTCATAGTAAAAATGTAATTGAGGTAATATATAGAGTGCATAAATGTGGTCGTTATAGGATATATAGTACTAACCTTGGAGTGGCGATGGCACTGAAGAGGGTGATGATAGAAGGAACGTATATAGTCGACCAGTTCGGAATTTTGACTTCGGGAAGGAAGACACTTGTAGGAAGGATGACACAGTAAAAGAAGAAAGTGAAGAAGTGGACTATGATCTTCCGTAGGAAAAAGAAGCTGTAGATCACGTAAAACTTCTTCCAAATCTTCACTTTCTGCTTATCATAAGTTTTTAATTAGTTTATGGTTACTCTATCATACACCTCTTATTTGAGTTTAGAAATAAAAGAAAATTTCAATGTTGGGTTCCACTTTGGTTCAACCAACCTGAATTCATAAGATTTTATCAAGATTAGCTCAAAAAAGTATAATATGAGATAATTAGGTAGATGGTAATTCAGAAGATTTTATCAAGGTAGTCATTGGTAAATGAGCCAAAAAAATGTCGTTGTCCCCTTTTAGGTATGTGTTTTTGTTTGGTTGGCAATGGTTAGAAACTTGCCCCTTTTCAAATTGTCGCTAAGGATGAGCCAACAAAAATGTAGTTGGCACGTGGGAAATGTGTGTCTGAAAATGAAATAAAGTAAATGGTAAAAGACCTTATTGTGAATAATTTCCATCGTCATTTTCCGAAAAAGATTGGCTGGACCACAAGACCACCGATGTTGCTAGAATCTAAAGGCCTTAAATTGGCTTGGTAGCTCGCTTTTCACCTACAACCACAATTAATTTTTGTTTTACAATGATTATAAGCATTCTTATTTAGAAAGCCACACGAAATGCATACACTATATAGTTGTGAATAGCCTAATTGCTTTTACATTTTACCAAAAAAGAAACACTAGAAAATTGAAACTAATTTGTTTATTATATGTTAACTTATGCAACAACAAAATTGAGTTTAAAACAGTATTTAATCTTCCAGAAACATTCTAGCCATATAAATTACAAATTTACAGAAAGGGAATAAATTACCTCGAGGTCATTGACGAAGATAAATTTCCAACCAAGAAGACCAACACGAACGGCCAAGTCCATGTCCTCTACCGTCGTCCGGTCCTTCCATCCTCCAGCTTCTTCCATCGCCGCCATTCTCCATACTCCCGCAGTTCCTGCATATATATAAATCCCATTATATGAAATGTTTGAATCTTTTATTAATTAATGTAATGTTTTATATACCATTAAAGCCAAAGAAAGCATGTCTTGTGGATCCAGATTGTTGCTCTGCCATGAAATGGTAGTTGAGAGACATCTCTTGCATCCTCGTCACTAAGCATGTGTTCGCGTTCACTGCATGACCGAATCATATTCATATATATCATGAACCACATTCACATTAAGTTTTTATCTCAAAACTAATTAATATATGCAAGGAGCATATTTTTAACCAATGATATTATATATACTTGATTAGTTGATTATTTACCATTTTGATCTTTCACTGTCAGCTTTTTTTAGAATGTTACACTTTGAAAACGGAGTTATATCTAACATTTTAAATAAAGGCCATGAACTTCTCTATTTATTACTAATCGAGTTGTTGTTGGAAACCTATAATTCCTAAAATGAATTATATTACTAGACATGTTTAAAATACCTAGAAGTTTTTATGTTGTTGTTATATAGATGTACATACCAAATCTCCATCGAGCTTGAACTAGAGCGACCTCAGGGTTGTGGATAAGAAAGGGGATAGAGCGTTGGAGGTAGTCTGACTCGGACTGGAAATCAGCATCAAAGATGGCCAAATAGTTGCAGTGCTTGACGTAGCTGTGTCTCATGCCGTGCTTAAGAGCTCCAGCCTTGTAGCCATTTCTGTTGTCTCGCCTCTCATACTTTATGTTAATGCCTTTTGATGCCCATTTTGCACATTCCATGCTCACCAGTTCCTGAAATTTAACTCAATAATGATTAACAATGGCATAAGTCATATATGTCATTGGTATGTTTATTATTTTAAAAAGTTTTATTAGCTAGCGAACTCTGTCCATGAAGAGTTTATTAAGAACGGACCATGATGGCTGGATCGGTAGAATCATCTAAAACTTGAACGATTAGGCGGTCCGATGGCCACGTTAGTCTGCACGCAGCACCTATAGATAATTCAAAGACCTGCAGATTCAAAATTATTTTGTCAGCATAACTTAATTTTTTCATATTAAAGAAGTTTGAAAAATCAAACAAACAACTTAATTATATGCTAGTTGACATATGAGACAAAGAGAGTAAGAAGTGGAGTCGGTGTTATTTTTTTTTTTTTGTCATCTGTAATTAAATAGTACTCAAAAGAGCCATTCTTGTGGAATGTTGTTTACATAAGTGATATGAAGCGATTCCGTACGAATTTTTCGTGCCAGATTATCCGCTTTTGCATTTGCACAACGAGAAATTAAAGATAAAGAGAAAGTAGAGAACTCTTCCTTGTCGCTCTGAAATTCCTCCAGATACACTGAGAAAGCCGGCCATTCGGTTGGGGAAGACACCATCTTCACCAGGTCAGAACAGTCTGTAAGGAATGCTACCTCTTGATTATCTGCACCAATCATACACTTCATCGCCCAAAGGAGGGCCTCGAATTCGGCATGTAGCGGAGATAGGCTTCTACGGAGGTTGGCAGCTCCCATTGTTGATGGCTCACCGTTTGATGGTGTACAAAACCACCCTATCCCGGAAAACTTGTCGCTGTCTTTCCAGGATCCATCCACAAAACAACGGAATCCTGTAAAATCCGAATCTAGGGACACCCCCCTCGTTTGAGGCCGATTTGGAAATTCCACTGAAGCCTGAGTTTCAGTATGAAGCTCCACTTGAGCTGAGTGCCACAATTGTGCCTCTCTTTCCGCTAACCGTAAAACCTCTAACGGATCGTTATCCACATTTTCAAACAATTTTTCATTCCGTGCTTTCCAAATATACCAAATAATCCAAGGAAAAGCTATAGAATCAAACTCCGATGGTATTCTCCAAAATAAATGATCCAAGTTTGCAAAAATAGAATCTGTGGGAAAAGTTCCCATAACCGTAGGAATCTGAGAAAGTGCCCAAACCTGTCTTGCAGGATGGCACTGAAAGAGTGTGTGATTTGTGGATGTCGGATTCACACAATCAAGTATTTTGTTAAGTGGGAAAGATTATTCTTGAGGGACAAAAATGAATACGTAAGAACTTGTAAATTGATACGAGAATTGCTCTATATTTCTCTCTTTTTTTAGCAAGATCCCCTTTACATGGCCATCGGCCTCTATATTTATACACCGATAAACGACATTAAAATGAGTAATTAAACACAATTATTTCTTCTTAAATGTGTCCGTTTTGATTCTTCGGCTTTAATGCTTAACGTTTGAATTTGAGTTGACTCTGATCTTTATGGGCCTCGCCTCTTTCGGCCCAAGTGTCCGTGAACCGTCTTACCCGTGTCCTTTACAGCGAACTCGTGTCACAGTGTAGTCACTTCGGATTCTCGAAATGGCGACAACCACTTCGACCGTCCCTTTGGCTCGCGGGTCCAATGGGCTTCATCCTTTATGGGCCATTATCTTGATCACGCGGCAATCTTTGGTTGGTCTCGTACTTCTGGTGCGGGATCCGACACCAACAATTAGCCCCCCAAGTTCTTCGAAGTGCTATTCCAGTTCGGAGGACTTTAAATGCTCAAGTGGCCAAAGATTGCGCTCGAGAATCTTTCTGATTTCCCGCCGAAAATCCCATCACTCCTTTAATTTTGGCACTATCCATTTTTAACCGAGTGACATCTGTCATCATTATGACCGTATATTGATTAATTACTATTAAAACGGGAAAAACCTTCCCACTTCCCACACGACTTCCGAGGCGGTTTCATCATTAGCTTGAGGTAACTTCTTTTCATCATTACTCTC
Source organism: Arabidopsis lyrata subsp. lyrata (assembly GCF_000004255.2). Classification (NCBI taxonomy): domain Eukaryota; kingdom Viridiplantae; phylum Streptophyta; class Magnoliopsida; order Brassicales; family Brassicaceae; genus Arabidopsis; species Arabidopsis lyrata. The sequence goes on along the minus strand of NW_003302547.1, from coordinate 272,953 downwards.
TTCTTTTACTTTTGTACTTTAATCAAAACCTCTCTCTTCGTTCCTTCACCAAAACCTTTCTTCGCCGGATCTTGAATTTTTCTTTCTTCCCAATGACTTCTGATTCCGATAGACCCGAGTCTCCATCTTTTGACGAGAGGCGTTCTAGTAACGACGAGTGCACCCGCCCTGGTGACATTGCCGGTCCGCACTATAGGTCCACTTGTACTCTTCAATCCCTCGAGCGATTGAGAGAGCTTTGCCGGATTCCGCCGGAAATTATGGCGGAAGCACAAATAGCTTCTCCCACAGAATCTCCAGAGAACCATCGCGATGGTTTCTTCTGTGTGTATGAGATTTATTTCAAGGGTTGCGGGCTGACCTTTCCTCTTCCCGAAGCCCTAATTTTATACCTAGCGGCTCTTGAAATCGCTCTTCCTCAATTAACCCCCAATCTTCTCCGTACTATTCTTGGAATTATAACAGTCGCGGCGGAGGCCGGTTATGTTATCGGAGTTGCTGAACTTAACGAGCTTCTGAGCGTGAGAAGTTCATCAAAGAAAACGGGATATTTCTCAGCATATCCCAATGCCAACAGGAACATCATTTCACATCTTCCGAACAAGGATGAAAATTGGCATCATCCTTGGTTTCTAATTAAGAAAACCCCCGCTTCGATTGGAAATCTCGCTGATTTTCTCCCTTCGAAGTGGTCTACGAAACCCGGTAGTGATTAGGTTGCCCGTATCCTTCTTGGTTTGTTTCTTTATCTTTATTGACTAACACCGTTGTTTCATTTCGCAGCTTTCATCGCTTCCAACCTCCCATCCGAAGAGTTCATCGAATTCTTCAAAATAATTCTTGAAGGGGAAACCCTTTGGAATTCCTTCACTCTTGAACGATTCTTGGAAGCTAACCACAGACTCAGGATGAGTCCGCCTGGTCATCTTCACCAAATTCCTCCCCCTCCCTCAACTCAGGGAATGTCATCTCGGGCCCTTGCGGCCAAGCGCAAGTTGCTCTCCAAGCCGATGGCTGAGGCTTGCGAGGAGAAGAAAAAGTTTCTCGCGACTTCTATAGACAAGAAGGACTACAGTAGAACCTTGCTGGTTGATGATGGCAGCACTGAGGGAGCTCGATCTGTCGCTTCCTTCAGATTAACTCCTCGTCGCGATCGTCGCGACTCACGTTCTCCTCGGAGGGATCGATCTCCTCGCCGTGATTCACCTCGTCCTTCCCGAGATGATTTTAGTAACGAGCCAATTAAGAACTTGGTTCGCCGAAAGAGAGACAAGTCCTCCCGCAGTGATCTTTCCCCGCAGAGGGAAAAGTCAAGGGCCCGGACTGACCGCTCACCTCGGTCATCCCCTCCTTCTGAACCAATGGGTCCTCCACGACCGGTTGACATGTCCTCCTCTTCCCAGCCTGATAGTGGAAAGACCGCCCGGAGCGCGTCTCCGAAAAAAGGAGATTCTGAATCTCGAGATGCTTCCTCGAGGCTGAAGCCTGCTCTTGTACCTCAAGTCAAATCGCTTTCAGGTTTGGTGATTTACACACACTTAAACTTTTGTCTTTATTAAAATTCCAATTTTTACAATTCTTCCTTCTTCGCAGCTATGGAGACAGAAGGCAGCGTCTTCCGATGCTTCAAGACCCGTTCGGGTTCGATCTTGCCAGATTTCAACAAATGGCGCCCTGCGATTCGTGAACGTTATTTGCTTCACGCGCATCACTCATCTCGGGTTAGTCCCGCTTTCTTTTATGTATATATTTTTTTATTGTATTGCCATTCTGCGAACTGACTCGTCATCCCGGGTTCATGTATAACACCAGGCTCAAAGCGAATTTAACGACATGATCGAACATTACGAAGGGTTGGTCATTGGCCGGGAGAAGGAGATTGACATGTTGACAAAGAAACTCTCCGCCCTTGAGGCCGAACTCAGTTCTTCTGCCGGCTCCAAGCATGATCTGGAGGACAAAGTCGACAATTTAACATCTGAGCTTGCGCAGATAAAGGGGGAGCTGCAGGGTCAGTACGACCAGAACTTCAAACTCCAGGAAGAGTTTTCTGGTATTCAAGGTAGGCTTCAAGAGTCCGAATCAAACGCTGATTCCCTGAACAACCAACTCATCGAGCTCAACGCGAAATACAAGGCGATCGCCAAATTGCGTGACTCCGAGTTGGCGAGGTCGGCATCAAAAGCCAGAAAAGAGGTCAAGGGACGCGGGATGGAGTTGATCCAAGGGGCCATCCGATTCATGCAGACTGAGAAGGCTAGGTCTGACTTGGAATCTGACATCAAGGAGCATGAGAGCAACCTGATCCTGCTGGATCAAATCCATGATGCAGATTTCTCCGAGGATCAAGAGAGAACCGAACTATCGGCTAATCTTTCTGAAAAGCGGAGTCGCTTGGCAGCTCTTCCTACTTCGACCTTCAACCCTCAGGACTTCGAGGAATTCTTCACCGAATCGCCTCCTATAAGCGAATCAGGTTTAGACTGGGCAGGTAATGCTTGGCTCCTGACATTTATTACCTTTCCTTTTCTTGCACCTTTGATTGACTGGAGTTATTATTCCTAGGCTCAAGTGGGGCGGAGGACGTTGTCCCGCCCGTAGCTCCTATGGTGTCGGAGGTCACTCCGGAGGTTGGTTGTACCGTGGAGGGTGGTCAGGAAGCTTCATCTGATCAAGCAGCTGCCAAGGACGTGAATGAAGTTTCGACTGTTGAGCCGGACTCCGAGGTGGCTGCTGCTCCGTAGTGGCTGTGTCCACTTTAAATTGGGGATTGTCCCTTTATTTTTAAGACTTAATTTCACACTTGTTTTTGCCTAAGGAGGCTTTATTATTATTTTCTTTTGAACAAGATATTTGCCTGAGGAGGCTTTTAAACCTTTCTAGGTTGTGACCCAAGGGGGTTTGGTTAAAATTAAATGCGGGTTTGCAAAGTCCGCTTTCAACCTTTTGTGGCCTTGTGGCAATGCTTTCGAGATTTTTAGGCTGATCAGACCTTTCTCTTTAGAATGCGAGAGCTGAGCTCGGCTTAAAGCGAGTTCCCCACTTCGGGTTTAGTCAACTCGGTAAACTTGTCAGGCTTGGGCCTTAGAAACTTTTGTAGTTAATGCGACGGTTGCCTTTTCCTTTCTCAGGGAAAACGGCTCGTCTTTTAATGCAATAATTGCCTTTTCTCGATTTTCCAAAAATGGTTTAAACCACTTGGGCACGCTACCATTAATGAATTTATGTTTCCAAGACAAACCCTAAATCATTATAAATAAAGGCTTACCTACCTCTAGGCTTTATTAAACATGACTATAGAATCTCTCTTGAGAAATATTTTAAAAATGGAAAACGAAGAAATAGCCCCCGTTGATCCCGGCAGTCCACTCTTCTTATCCGGCGACGGCTTTGAACCGGCCGGCGTTCTCTTTCCTCACGCCGTCTTTCACTTTCCTCCGAAGGAGAAGAAAGAGGCCTGCGATTTCATTGACAAGGTAAATGTTAAAGTTTTTGATTTAAAACTTCTTGTTTCGTCTTATTCACTTATTTTTACGCTAGGTCGCCGACAAGCACCGTCGCTTGTGTGAAGAGAGGCAGCGGCTGGGACTCAAAAGGCAGACGCTCGAGGGTCGCGTCGCTCGGGTGGAAAGGAAGATAAGGGCCTTGGAGAGTGATCCCTTTCAATGGGAGTGGCGGAACTTCGACTCCGTTGCTGAGATCCCGAAGATGCTTCGGATGTATCTCCGCGCTAGAGGAGTCCCGGGTCCCGTGAACGCCCCCGTCTTCGCCGTTCCATCCGACGATGAAGAGGAGGAGGACTTGGAGGAGGAGGCCAGCGACTGCCGGAAACGCCTTCGGGATCGTTCCGAAGTGGATGCCAAAAACAAGGCGTCCACTTCGAGGACTAAACCGGCGATGAAGGAGCCTGTTCCTGAGCCTCTCCCATAAATGTTCTCCAATTTCTTCACTTCTCTTTTTTTTTTAAAAAACAAAAACTCGTAATGGGCTTCGGCCCTTTTTATTTATGGAAATATTTGTTACTTTCCTTCTTTTCCAAATATTCTTCGAGATGCGTCTTTTAACGCAGGATCCGTTCGAGGGCATAAATCTCTCCGCGAATCATTCCATTCCTTGGATAGAATCCGTAGCTTGCTAAGGATATGGGGTTCCTATAAATTATAGGTTCAACTCCCCTTTACTCCTCACCATTTTTTTATTTTAGCAGGCATGGAGTTCAATCTACGCTGTTCAGAATCTATGCCCGACTTCTCCAGAATCGGAATGATGAATGAAGATGTTCCAAGTGAGCCCAACAGGCAGCCTCCTCCACTTCGCGGCTTCTTGAGATCTCAAATCCGAGCCCCATGTGCTTTGATCAGGGATTTACCTATCAGAGACCAAGGAACAGCGACGGCATTTATAGAGGCACTTGAACTTCAACACCGAAAGCTTACGTCGGAAAAGAGGAGGCTCCGGAAGAGGATTAACCGGATGCAACGCAGGCTTACTATGGTGTCAAGAAATCTTCACATCCTTGAATCTCACCCCGGAGAGTGGATTGAGCTTGGAATCTCTGACTTTGCTCGAATTCCAGACTGTATGATGCCAATCCTCGATCTTGCTGGTCAAGGAATTGAAGTGTTCTGCTCGTCAACGAGGATTTCGTAGTTCAAAGTGTACGATGAGGGACACTTCGCCCCTTTTTTTTTTGAATAAACGCTTATTTCCAATTTCTTGTATGTTCGCATAGCCGAACCTTCTTCCTTTAATAAAGAAATAAAACAAAAACTTTATTAATAGCTGAACTCGTTTTCGAGCTGCCTACGTACCCATTTCGGGATCAAGCCAAATCGTAGTTCATGTACATAAATGATGCATGTAGCTTCTAAACATAAAACTTCTTTAAGTTGATCACATTCCAAGGTCGCTTGACTGGATTATCTTCTAGGTCTTTTAACCTATAAACGCCGTTTCGAACCACCTCGGTAATAATGTAAGGTCCCTCCCAATTAATACCAAGTTTTCCAGCACCTTCTTCTTTTTTATTGTCAAAGACGCGTCTTAATACGTAATCTCCCACGAAGAACGGCCTACTTTTAACTTTAGAATTATAATACCGGGCTGCTGCCTGTTGGTAATTCTGGATCCGAATTAGAGCTTGATCACGCCTTTCATTTATAGTATCCAGTGAATCGTTAAGCATTGCTGAATTTTCTTCCTCATTTAACGGTGCTTCTGTTCGACGAAGTCCGGGCACATTGAGTTCAGCTGGTACTACCGCTTCCATGCCATAAACCAAAGAGAATGGAGTTTCTCCTGTAGGTCGCCTAGGGGTTGTACGATAAGCCCACAGGACGGGTTGGAGTTCTTCATACCATCCTCCCTTTAGATGACTTAAGCGTTTCTTGAGATTGCTTAATATCGTCTTGTTCGCGGCTTTGGCTTGTCCGTTCCCTTGCGGATATCGTGGAGTAGAATAACTAACTTTGATTCCCCAGTCCGCACAAAAGGCATCAAACTCGTGTGAAATGAATTGTGGCCCGTTATCAGTGACTATTTCGTATGGAACTCCATGTCGACATATAATGTTTTTCCAAATAAAGGTCTTCACCGCCGAATCCTTGATACCAACATACGCCTCAGCTTCAATCCATTTTGAAAAGTAGTCCGTAAGGACTAAAAGGTACTGTACACCTCGAGTTGATTTGTGCAATGGTCCAATGATGTCCATTGACCATCTCATAAACGGGTATGGGGCGGAAATGGAGGAGAATAATTCCGACGGTTGATGGATCAATGGTGCATGGAGTTGGCAGCGCTTGCATCTTTGGGCGAACTTAACACAATCTGTGATCATAGTGGGCCAAAAGTACCCCATTCTTTTAACTTTAAAAGCCATAGCTCTTCCTGATGAATGACTTCTACATAATCCCTCATGCACTTCGCTCATGACGATTTCGACTTCGGGCCCAAAAATGCATAATAGGTAAGGGTCACTAACACCTCGCCTATATAACGCATCTTTTGATAGGCAAAATTTCGCGCTAACGACTTTCATTTTCCTGGCCTGCCATTTATTCTTTGGGAGCTCGCCTGTCGTGATGTAGTGCTTTATTGGCTCCCTCCAGTCAGCCCCCCAGTCTTTAGCCGGAATTTGGTCAACTTTGTGAAATATCCGTGGCTCTGGTTCGGGATGTTCGTTTGGCTCAAGAATATTCTCCTCGAGTAATGGCTCGGTTTCTAACATCGTTTCTGGAATCATTTCTTCAGCTAGGACAACGGGTTCCTTATTAGATGTATTTGATCCCTTTGACTTTCTTCGTTTATTGGGTGGCGGTTCGATCTCTGGTTCGCCACGGTCGCGTGCCGCTGCTCGAGACCTTGTAACGACGAGGGTTTCCTTGCTGTCTTGAATGCTTCGCTCCGAGATGCATTCTACTGGAATAACTCTCTTTAACTCAGGATCTGATGTTGACGCCAATGCGGCAAGTGCATCTGCAGTTGTATTTTCTCCCCGAGGTATACGGATTAATTCAAATTTCGAGAAATTTTTAGATAGATCCTTCACCACTTCGAGGTATGCTTCCATTCTTGAATCTTTAGCCTCATAGTCTCCATTAAATTGGTTAACTACTAATTTCGAATCGCAATAAGCCAATATTTCCTTAGCTCTAACTCCTTGTGCTAGTCGAAGTCCGGCAATAAGGGCTTCGTATTCTGCCTCGTTGTTGGAGGCATTGAATAACAATCGGAATGACTGTTCTAGAATTTCCGATGTTGGAGATTCCAACTTGATTCCCACTCCGGATCCTTGCTTTGTTGAAGACCCGTCTACGTATAATTTCCAAGTTTGGTTCTCCGGTTGCTCTATCGTTCCAGGTATTGGTAGTTCGGTCAGGAAGTCTGCTAAGACCTGAGCCTTCATACTGATCCGGCTTTTGAACTCTATGTCATACTCGCTTAATTCCACCGCCCATTTCGCCAAACGTCCGGACTGACTTGGACTATGAAGTATTGTTCGGAGTGGTTGGTTAGTTAATACTTCAACCGGATGAGATTGAAAATATGGACGCAGCTTCCGAGCTGAAGTTACCACCGCGAGTGCGAGTTTCTCCATCATTGTGTATCTGGTTTCTGGATCCGTCATTGACTTGCTCACGTAGTAAATTGGTTTCTGCTCCCCACGGTCTTCCCGAACCAAGACTCCACTAACCGCGTGGTTTGAAACTGATACGTACAAGTAAAGTTTTTCATCTACTTCCGGTTTGGACAGTACAGGTGGAGTGGTTAAGTATGCCTTAAGCTGCCCAAAAGCTTCTTCGCACTTCTCATCCCAAAGGAATCCTTTGTTCCCTTTTAGAATTTGGTAGAAAGGCAACGACTTATCTGTTGACCTCGAGATAAAACGGTTCAAAGCCGCAATCCGCCCAGTCAACCGTTGTACTTCTTTGAAGTTTCTTGGAGATGGCATGTTCAGAAAGGCATTAATTTGATTTGGATTGGCTTCAATCCCTCTTTCTGTCACGATATAGCCAAGAAATTCTCCGGATGGGACTCCAAATGTGCACTTCGCCGGGTTCAGCTTCATTTGATATTTATTGAGAATATCAAAACATTCCTCCAAATGTTTGACATGATCTTCTTTCTTCAACGATTTAACCAACATATCATCTATGTAGACTTCCATAGTCTTCCCGAGGTGATTGTGAAACATTTTGTTCACCAACCGTTGGTAAGTCGCTCCTGCATTTTTCAAACCAAAAGGCATTACCTTGTAACAGTAGATACCTCTATCTGTGATAAATGACGTCTTTTCTTGATCATCGGGGTTCATCATTATCTGATTATAACCCGAGAAGGCGTCCATGAACGTTAACAGCTCATTTCCAGCGGTGGACTCTACAAGTCGATCTATATGCGGGAGCGGGAAACTATCTTTGGGACATGCTTTATTTAGGTCTGTAAAGTCGATGCAAACCCTATCTTTCCCATTCTTTTTCTTGACAACGACAGTGTTTGCTACCCACTCCGGATATTGCACTTCTCTTATGGACCCTATCTTCAAGAGTTTATCCACTTCGTCGTTTACTATTTTTGCCCGCTCCACTCCAAGCTTTCTTCTTTTTTGTTTCACCGGTTTGAAGCTTGGATCTACGTTTAGTTCATGACAAATTATACTCGGATTTATGCCCGGCATGTCCGCTGCTGACCATGCAAATGATGCTTTGTTTTTCCTTAAGAGTTCGATCAAAGCTTCTTTTATTTGGCCAGTCAAAGTTGCTCCAATTCTTATTTTCCGGTCTGGCTTGTCTTCTTCCAATACCACTTCGACTACTACATCCTCTTTCTTCTGCCCACTAGGAAATTTTGTTTTTAGTCCTTCTTTTGCGGGCTTCGTTAATTGCTATTGAATCTTCATACGGTGGCTAGCTAAGTAACAAGTCCGTGAAGCTTCTTGATCTCCCCGAATTGTTTCCACCCCATTTGGTGTTGGAAATTTGATGCATTGATGATATGTAGAGGGGACTGCTTTTATCCGATAAATCTAGGGAGTCCCGAGGATGATGTTGTAAGCAGCGGGCTTATCGAAGACAACGAAGTCCACGATCTTCGATACCTTCTTGGCAAGGACCGGTAGCTTGATTGTTCCGAGAGACATGGCTGACTCGCTTGTGAATGCAACTAACGGAGATGGGGGTCCTACTATGTCTCCTCGGCTGATTCCCATTTTTTCTAGAGTACTTAAAAAGATCAAGTCGACCGAACTGCCTGTATCTATAAGGATCCTTGATACTTCGAAGTTTGCGACGTCAAGAGTAATGACTAGAGCATCGTCATGCGGTCTTTCGAGATGCCGCGTTTCTTCTTCGTTAAATGATATTGAAGCACCTTGAAAATCAATTTCTTCACTCAAGCTTGCTTTGAGTAAGACATTTCGTCTATGTTTTTTGATGGAACTTATTGAATCTCCGCAAAATCTGGAACCTCCTAGAATCACATTGATCCTCCCCTTCGAACTTCTCGGTTCTTCCTCGTTGGATAACCTTGGTCTTTTGGAATCTTGATCTTTGGAGTTTTCCTTTGCTTCGTGGTATTCCTTCACAAAATCTTTTATATCGAATTTAGAAAGATCACCACTAGCCCAAAGCTCTGCGAGGTGCTTTTTAAGAACGCTGCAATCCTTGGTTAAATGTCCGGTTACTTTATGAATGTCGCAATATAGACTTTCATCACGGACCCAAGTGTTTGATCTTCCTTTCCCTTGGAAATGCTTCCCGACGGAATTGTTGAAGGGTTGCGACCCAAACTTCCTTGGTCCTTTGCTCTCTCTAGGCTCGAACTTCTTGGTAGGGACGGTGACTGCCGGCTTTTTTTGTTTATTCCGTTTGGCAAAACTTTCTTTTTCGTCTTCTACCTTCATCCAATTGTTTGCACGGAAAAGTGCATCCTGAATTGTATCTGGTTTATGAAGTATTAAGTCTTCTTTAAACCTTGAATCATGTCGCAATCCTTTTCGTAGGGCAGATAAAGCTGATTGCTGTGAGATTCTTGGGAGTTTTGATAGCACCCCTTTGAATTTGGTGATGAAAACTCGAAGTGACTCATTAGATCCTTGCGTTAAGTTCCAAAGATCGGCATCCGAAACGCTTTTATCCATAAGGATAGAGTATTGCTTTAAGAATACGGCTGACAGTTCGTCGAAATTGCTGATCGAACCCGGCTCTAATTGGGTGAACCACATTAGAGCTTGGCCACATAGATTCTCCGAAAACAGCTTGCAATAGCCTGCGTCCTCATCAGCTTCATCCAATTCGACTCTTCCTGCAGCGATCAGAAAGGCTGCAAGATAGCTTTTTGGATCCTCCAATCCGCTGTAAGGGTCCAACTTGAGCTTCCGGGAATCTTTGATCCTCAAACTTGCAATTTGCGGGATAAAAGGGGTTCGCCTTGCTTCTTCAATGACTCGATTGATGTCTGGCTCCGAACTTGTAGCCTGATGAAATTTTGATTTCATTTCTTTTAATTCCTGGCTAACCTTCCTCATGGTCTCGAACTGGTCGAGGTTCTCCTGCTCGTACTGAGCTGCAAGTTGTTCTTCATCCCCAAGCTGCGTCTCTTCTTCCGACGTCTGAGCTACATTATTAGTAGCACCGAGAGTTGTTTGTTCGCTGGTTTCATTTCGTGCAGCGGAACTTGGCGAGTTGAATATCCCTCTTCGGGTTCCCACCGGGTTTCCTGCACTTAAAGAGCGAACACGAGTTTGTATATTATTGACGTTTTGACTAAGAGATACCTGGGATGTTTGCAACGTATCGACGGCCTTCTCCACATCCGAGAACTTTTGTGATATGTCCGACATGGTTTGCTGCATAGCTTTGAGGGTTTCGGCCAATGATGTCTCAACGGCGTCTCCTCCGGACATTGTCGCTTATCTCGGAAATGTTAGAAAAGAAGAAATCTGACCACTCAAGAATCCTGATATTACCCACAGACGGCGCCAAAATGTGGATGTCGGATTCACACACTCAAGTATTTTGTTAAGTGGGAAAGATTATTCTTGAGGGACAAAAATGAATACGTAAGAACTTGTAAATTGATACGAGAATTGCTCTATATTTCTCTCTTTTTTTAGCAAGATCCCCTTTACATGGCCATCGGCCTCTATATTTATACACCGATAAACGACATTAAAATGAGTAATTAAACACAATTATTTCTTCTTAAATGTGTCCGTTTTGATTCTTCGGCTTTAATGCTTAACGTTTGAATTTGAGTTGACTCTGATCTTTATGGGCCTCGCCTCTTTCGGCCCAAGTGTCCGTGAACCGTCTTACCCGTGTCCTTTACAGCGAACTCGTGTCACAGTGTAGTCACTTCGGATTCTCGAAATGGCGACAACCACTTCGACCGTCCCTTTGGCTCGCGGGTCCAATGGGCTTCATCCTTTATGGGCCATTATCTTGATCACGCGGCAATCTTTGGTTGGTCTCGTACTTCTGGTGCGGGATCCGACACCAACATGATTGACTGTTTCCTCCAGTGCACCACATCTGGCACAACCAGTGTCACAATCAATTCCTCTTTTTCGTAAGTTCTCTGTAACCGGTACACACCCCGTTAAGATTTGCCATAAAAAATGATGTATCCTAGGTGGACACTGTACTTTCCAAGTATGAGCCTTTAGCTTATTGAAATCTGGCCCAATGAAAGATGAGTTGGTTTCCAACTTATCCAACCGTGCGGTATGATACCCCGACTTAACTGAATATTTGCCGGATTTTGTAAAATGCCAACCCAAGGTGTCCTCTTTGGTTGGCGCACCCACCGGTAGGGCACTTATTAACTCGACATCTTCCTGGTCAAAGACCGCTTTGAGGAGATCAATGTCCCAAAAATTAGATCGACTATCTATAAGCATGTTAACTTTTAAAGATGGGTCATTAATAGATCCATTACTTTTTGCTGGTCTCGGGAATTGAGCTGGAATCCACGGATCCTCCCAAACTGAGATGGAATTCCCAGATCCGACTCTTTTAATAAGTCCTTTATTTACCAGAGATCTAGCTGAGCATATACTCCGCCACCCATACGATGGGGAATATGACTTTATATTTTCCAAAGGATTGGATTTCCTATAATACCGCCCTTTAAAAACCCTCGCAAAGAGAGAATCCGGAACCGTGATCAACCGCCACAACTGTTTTGCAAGTAAGGCCGAATTAAAATCATCGACGTTTCGAAATCCTATCCTTCCTTCCGATTTATTAATACATAATTTATCCCAAGCCATCCAATGCATACCTCTGGAGGCACCATTCGAGCTCCACCAGAAATTAGCAACCGCACTAGTGAGTTTAGAAGTGATTGTTTTCGGTAGTCTGAAGCACGACATAACATAAGTTGGTAATGCCGCAGCTACCGATTTAATCATCACTTCTTTCCCACCTTTTGATAAAAATTTTGCCGACCATCCGTTAATCCTTGTCTGTAATCTGTCTCTAACAAAAGAGAAAATTTTTGTTTTTGAACCACCGAGACTTTCTGGCAACCCAAGATATGAACCCATACCACCAATATTAGAGATACCTAAGGTAGATTTGATATCTTCCTTCACACCGTCATCTACCTTATGCCCAAACTGGATCGAAGATTTGGAATAATTTATTTGTTGTCCCGAGACCGCTTCATATTGCTTTAAGATCCCCAAGATTACCCCACACTGATCCTTGTTAGCCTTACAAAAAAATAGACTATCATCCGCAAAAAGCAGGTGAGAAACCGATGGTGTTACTTGCACTAAAAGACGAAAGGAACATGCTAACGGAATAATCACGTGTGGGTTTCTTTTAATACGACAACAGTTGATTAGTAAGAAAGAAAGTGAAGTTTTGTTATGGACTATTCTAGGATATAATAATAGGAAAACATATGTAATCTCTTTTTTTCTTTTTATTAAAGAAAAGATATGTAATCTTTATATAAGTAACAAGAAAGATAACATGTGTTTAAAACACTATAATGTAATGATTGAAACATTTAACTGATTTTAAAAATTAATTATATTGAATTTGAGATCTTTTATGATCAATATTATGTTATATGGTTAAATGTTTAAGAAAATCAATTTTAAAGTAGTTCATTCACTGACAAAAAATTAGCTAGATTGTATTATTTAAAGTTCGTATATAAATATACTTAAATAAATGAAAATATTACAACCTTTTTCATTTATAAATTTCATACTAGAATTTAACCCGCGGGGCTATATTTAAAAAAAAAATGTAATGTTATTTTTTTAAAGATTAACTGAAAATATAGCATATTAATTTGTATTTTTAAATGTAGATATCTATCTATGTATTATTTAGTGTATGATTACTATTGTTTAGGTTTCAATTTTTGAAGTATAGATTCGAAAACATACATTTTTTTAAGTAACGATGTATGGTAGATTTTAAAATTTTGAATATTTTATTCCGCAGTATACTGTGGGTCGATTTTTTTTATAACTATAATTTTTAAATTTCAAGTTATATTTGTTTTGTTAATATTGTATATTTTGTTTTTTGTTTAAGGTTGTATAATTGTATTTTGATTGTTAATTTTAGGATTTCATATGTGATAAACTGTTCTTTATTAATATCGATCCAAACCCGTCATCCCATATAAACCCATCTATATAATCCCGTTAGCTAAATTATTAGTGTTATAAAATCCAAGAAAATAAATTCTTATTATTATAAAATCTAATAATTTTAGGATCTTACCCGTGGTATATCGTTCCTTGAATGATTTTAAATTTATACTACTAATATATATTTTAAATTTATCATATAAAATATATGATTTCAACTTTTTGTGTTTTTTTTTTTATTTAAATAAAGCAACGGCTTAAATGATGATATATATAATTCTTTTTCATGTATGTGTATATGATTTTTCTATGTGAATATTTTGATTATTATAAATTAGTATTTTTTATTACTATGCAAAATTTTAATATAAATATTTGCTATTAATCGGATTTATGCATATTTTGTAGAGTAAAATTCAGGAAATGTTTTTTGAAGATATATGGAAAGATTGTGTAAAGATTTTAAGAAACAAATTAGACAAGATATCGTTTGGTTAATATCTTTTATTTAAATTTTGTAACTTAATGATAAATGCTAATGGCATAAGTTGTAAATAGTTCTCAACTCCAGGATTTATTTGTTAATTGTGCTCCAAAAATGTATATATAGATTCATGTAAAGTTTAAAATAATAAATAGAAATTAATATATGAAGTGTATGTAAATATTTGATGATAAATTTAGATAGTTTAGTATGAGACAAGCCCGTTCTTTAGCATGTTGTGCAAATGGAGTAGCCTAACACCTCGACTAAAAATATATTTAAAATTTTAAGACAATTTATAACATATTAAATATAGGATATATCTATAATATTTTCGTAAACATGGTTTAGAGAGAAATTAAGCTGGCCTTGGCATGAGATGTAATTGTTTACAAATCAAATGTTATTTTTAATCTTGCTTGCCAATTAATATATAACGCATACTATAAAGAGATAGCGAAGAGTCAAAATAAAACATGAACCTCTCGTTCGTTGTACATTGGAATTTGGACAAGGACCATCGGATAGTTTTGATGACCAAGCTCCATATCTTCCTGCATTGCCTCCCATTTGTAGACCTTCTCAGGTTTTCGGTTAAACAACTTGACGTAGAGTACTACAATGTTCATGTAAACACTCTCCATGAAAATCAATAATGATATGACCAAACACATAGCTACCACACACTTGAACACTGGAACTATGAGTACACTCCTTGTTTCTCTCCACATAGTGTCCATGCTTATCCCCACACTATCCACGGATGCTTTAAGTATTTCTCCATGGAACTTCTCATAATGATAGACAAAAGAATAAAAACTAATCTCAGTGTAAAACAATTGTACGAAATATATTATATATACATGGGAGATATGTGTATTATAACAAATAAATAAATAAAAAACAGAGGGCGAGAGAGATAAAGAAAGAGAGAAGATGCCTTACCATTACCGAGATGAGGTTAAGAGATAAATCTTGTAGAGAAAGGAGAGGCTTCAAAAGCAGAAACATGTCTTTTCTTTTCTTTTTTGTTCAGTGACTGATTTTTAAGTTGTACTGCCTTCTTTTCTTTTCTTTTTTCTTTTTTTTTTGTAAAGAACTGAATGTTTCTTTGTTTTATAGCTATTTTTTCTATAAGAATATTACAACGTGGAAGTAATTTTAGTACCTAAAGTAACTAACAAAGGATGCAGAAGAAAAAAAACACAAGCTTGTGTATCTAGACATAATTTAAAATTAGGATCCCTATATAGACCCTAGATGCATATTGCTACGGTATTTGGGTCAACTCCGACTATGAGATAAGACTCTTTGGCATGAGTTTTCAGCACTCATCTCGGGAAAATGTTTGGCTTAAAGCTCAAGTTCAAGTGGCCGGCCACACAAGTACGACTTCGTTCGAAATAGAATTGAACCCGGAACTTCAACAAATTTCCTTCCCTAGATACCTCATTTCATTGCCGTACTTAGATACATATTAGCTAGGCCTAGGCCGATTTTAAAAATATTACTTATGTAATAATTTTCTCTAAATAATTATATTATTATTTCGAAAACGTAATGAAAAGTGGTAGTACAAAATTTTGAAACACTATTTGTTTATTACTTAAAATGTTCAATAATCCTCTAAGTTCTTCTTTTTGTTTTCAATGTTTATATAAATATTTTATGAAAAGATGTGTTAATAAGAATGATATGCCTAGTTTCCATTCGAAAAAGTTTTCATTGTAAACTAACTAACTAAATAACCATTTTTTTTCTTTTTCATGTGGCCTTCAATTAGAATAAAAATGGTTTACTTGGGCATCTGCCCTCTCTCCATAATAGGTGGTAGTGGCTATCATATGCGAATTGCTAAAATTATTCCATGCTCACTGTTTAGAGTTTTTTTCATTGTTATTTCTATAATATGTTATTATTACTATAAGAATATAAAACGTGGGAAAGTCTTATTGTATCGGATTATGGATACATCATAACAGTTATCAAAAATACTTTTTATCTACGAGATGATTGCCATGCACAAAGTTTGCATCAGAATTAGATTGATTACGAAGAATTAACATAATAGATTTAACAACTTCTTAGAAAATAAAGCTTTGTTAGGAAAATCATCGTTATATTTTACTAATTTCGTACTATATGGCACATATTTTGCTTATGTATTATTTATATTTCAAAAATTCGGTATATAATATAGAGCCGAATGTTCTAAAACAATTTAGAAAGAGATTATAACATAAAAGGATCACTAACGATGATGAGGGTTAAACCAATACAACAGTCCGCCTTAAAAAACGGGTGAACCTGTCATTACCAAGGTATTTAGGCGGTTCCGCGTACTCTTATCAATCAGTTTGGCAAGAATAGAAGGTGGTGTAGGTGGCTCCCCGTGTCTTTTTCCATTCTGTTTTTTTCAAAGACTGTGAATAGAAAGCTGAAAGACATACCTCAGTACAACAAAAAAGAAGAATATAAAACGTGGGAATAGTATAATATGATAATATTGAAAGTAACTAACTAAGATTCACAAAAAAAAACAAGAAAAATTTGTGTAATACAATTACGTTAATATAGAAACAAAGTACTAATATATGACATGGATTCTTTATACATTACATTAATATATGAGTATATGACCCACTTGAGTTGTGTGTTGCTGTTTTCACATGAACCACACGAAATGGCAAGGACAAAACAATCATAACTAACCACAACAATATAAAACATTGGTAAATGACAAGAAGTATGTATTTAGATAAATGACGAATGTTAAAGTTGTTACTAAAAAAAATTGAAAAAGATACCAGTAAAATATTGGATGAAAAAATCACATGTTATTATAAAATATATATTTTACTTTCAAATATATTTATTGAAATTTTAATATATGTTAGGGTGAATTTGAGACTACCAATAAATTTTAGGGTGAAGTTCACCAAAAAAATAAATAAATTTTAGGGTGAATTTGTGAATTAAACTGCCACCGCCACCACAAATGTTGGCCAGTATATCGGGTACGTACTGTTGAGCTGCATGCATCCAGTTTTATATTGTTGGAAATCACACAATAAAATTAAGTAGGGATCTAAGTCACATTTCAATATGTTGCGTACATTGTTTAAGAAAATTTTTTGAGCATGTGGGATAATTCAAGACTTATAGAAGAAGTTATCTCTTAAAAGAAGAAGCTTCTAGACAGTGGCGGATCTAGAGATATATTTAGCTTGGAGCACCATTTGGTTGTTTTAGTTTTACCAAAATATTACATATATTACTTGTTATCAAAATATAAAATCTGTGATGAAACATAAATAAATATTTTAGATATATAAATACACATATAATATCTTAATAAGTAAATGAATAAAAATCAAAATAAATTTAAATTTGACAGCTAAATAAGGAAGTTGGAGGCTTGGAGCTAAGTGTTTAATTACATTAATGTTTGTAGTGGAAAAAGAAGAAGATAAAGTCAAAAAAATAATGGCAATTGCCTAAACTCGTACCTAGGCATGTGGCAAGGCTGAGAGTACTCAACCAATAGTGCTGAATAATTATTATTGAACACTTATACAAACTAAACATTAGAAAAGTAGCATGGGGCACGTGCCCCACAGGTCCGCCCCTGCTTCTAGAGATAAGTAAGGATATTTACAAATATGTTTTAGATAATGATAAAGTATCTAGATAGAGTTTGTGTTTTACCTAATCCTAATAGATTTGGGAGATGTCCAAGTTCTATATAATACAAGGGTCCATGGAAGGATGTTCCATGAGACTTAGAGAGAAGAGATTTAGTTTAGTGAGAGTTTCTAAATCTAATAAAGAAGTGTTGTTCTTTATATTCTAAGTTCTAGCAATCATAACTTTGAATTGGTATCAGAGCTTGAAGGAGAAGTACCGATCGAAGACGACGATCAAAGCTTCACGTATCCAAGATGGGAGACGTGGAACCTTCAACAAGAACAAAAGACATTGGAGCCCCAACGATCCAATGCCCTATGTTAACAACAACAAACTATACAGTTTGGGCGATGAGGATGAAGATCTTGTTAAGAGTAAGCGAAGTATGGGACACCATAGAACCAGGATCAACGGACAGAAAGAAGAA
Organism: Arabidopsis lyrata subsp. lyrata; assembly: GCF_000004255.2. NCBI lineage: Eukaryota > Viridiplantae > Streptophyta > Magnoliopsida > Brassicales > Brassicaceae > Arabidopsis > Arabidopsis lyrata. The sequence continues at coordinate 255,238 of NW_003302547.1, read as the reverse complement.
CGATGTAGCGACAGCTCTTCTATTTCAATCAATCCCCGAGAGCCTCATCCTACAAATTGGAGAACAAGGTACGGCGAAGTTGGTGTGGGCTGCGATCAAATCTCGTCACCAGGGAGCAGACCGTGTTAAAGTGGCGAGACTCCAAACCCTAATGACACAACTCGATCGGTTGAAGATGGAAGACACCGACTCGGTTGATGACTTTGCGGGAAAGATTTCGGGAATAGCTTCCCAATCTGCTTCTCTCGGAAATACAATTGACGAATCAAAGTTGGTGAAGAAGTTCTTGACAAGTCTCCCTAGAGGCAAATTCATACAAATTATAGCTTCTCTTGAGCAAGTCCTAGACTTAGAAACAACGGGATTTGAAGACATAGTAGGGAGGATAAAAGCTTACGACGAGCGTATAAGGGATGAGACTCAAGGAGAGGATCAAAGTAAACTCTTCTTTTCAAACAATAGCCACGGAGGCTACGGCGGAAACAGAGGAGGTTATGGAAACAGAGGAGGACGAGGTTTTGGTAGGGGCAGAGGAAGCTTTAGTAGAGGTAGGGGTCGAGGGAGATTCAATAGCCAAGATCAAGGAGCAGCGGCTGCAGAAGAAAAACCAAAACCAAAAAGAGATTGTTCCAAGGTAATATGTTGGAGATGTGACAAAGCGGGCCACTTTGCATTGACATGTCCCGAGAAACAAATGCAAAACCAAGAAGCTAACCTAAACGAGACACAAGAAGCCGATGCCTTATATGTCCATGAAGTCGTATTCCTTAACGAAGATAAGGTAATCCCTAAGAACTATGATACTAATAACAACTCGAGTATTTGGTATTTAGATACCGGTGCAAGTAACCACATGTCGGGAAACAAAGATTTCTTCTCAAACCTAGATGAGAACGTAAAAGGTAAAGTGAGGTTTGGCGATGGCTCTTGTGTGAATATCAGTGGCAAAGGAACGATTGTCTTTATGTGCAAGACCGGAGAGAAAAGAGCTCTCAAAGACATCTATCTCATACCCGAGCTAAAACACAACATATTGAGTCTTGGACAAGCAACTGAAGGTGGGTGCGAAGTACACATGAAAGAAGACGTGTTAACACTAAGTGATCCATGTGGAAAGTTGCTTGTAAGAGTCACAAGATCTCCAAACCGACTCTACAAAACCCCGATGAAAATAAGCAGTCCAATGTGTCTACTTTTACGTGATGATGAAGAAACATGGAAGTGGCACTCAAGACTTGGACATGTGAGCTTTGGTGTCATGAATAATATGGTACAAAAGGAGATGGTCGAAGGAATGCCACGAAGTCTACATGAAAGAGTGTGTGTGACGTGTGCTTAGCCGGAAAACAAACAAGAAATTCATTCCCGATAAAAACAAGCTTCCGTGCGGCACAAGCATTGGAACTAGTTCATGGCGACTTATGCGGGCCAATCTCACCACCAACACCAGCTAACAACCGGTATGTATTCATCTTAATTGATGATTTTTCTAGGTACATGTGGACCATGTTGCTAAAGGAAAAGAGTGAGGCGTTCGATCGGTTTAAAAAGTTTAAAGAAGTTGTGGAGACACAAACCGGGTCAACCGTGAAAACTTTTCGCACCGATAGAGGAGGAGAGTTTACCTCTGCTCAATTCACTTCCTTTTGTGAAGAAAAAGGAATAACAAGACATCTTACTGCTCCTTACACACCACAACAAAATGGTGTAGTTGAAAGAAGAAACCGGACATTAATGGAGATGACAAGAAGCTTACTTAAGGCAATGAGGATTCCGAATCACTTATGGGGAGAAGTTGTTCGTCATTCAACTTACCTCATTAATCGAGTTCCTACTAAGGCTTTGAAGGGTCAAACGCCTTACGAGTGCTTCACGTTCAAGAAACCGAACATAGAACATTTGAGAGTCTTTGGTTGTATGGCCTACGCTAAAATCAATGGACCACATCTTAAGAAGCTAGATGAAAGGTCAAGGAGCGTGGTCAATCTTGGAAACGAGCCGGGTTCTAAAGCCTATAGACTCTATGACCCGGTCTCAAGGAAAGTAATTGTTAGTAGAGACATGGTCTTCGATGAAAAGAAAGCTTGGAACTGGTCGTCTACAACAAGTGAATCCAATGGTGAACCAGGTATGTTTAAACTCACTCGTGGAGGTATTATAGATAATGGAGATGGATATGGGGATGTTCAAGCCAATGAAAACCATAATCCGGATCAAGATCCTATAAACCAAGACGAGGAAGAAGAGGTAGAAGAAGAGGAACATGTTGACAATGCCGTGAATCAAGGAGCAGAGAATCAACAAGTAGTGACTAGATATGGCCGGACGGTAAGACAACCTAGCTACCTTGATGATTATGTGTTGCTTGCAGAACAAGAAAGTGGTAGGTTACTACTTACGGTAGACGGAGAACCCGAAAATTACTTTGAAGCTGAACATCAAAAGGAATGGATTGATGCAATGCAAGCCGAGTTGGATTCAATTCTCAAGAACAAGACATGGGAACTCGTTGATAAACCGGTTGATGTTAAACCTATTGGTCTTAAGTGGATTTATAAGATCAAGAAGAAAGCGGATGGCTCGGTGAATAAATACAAGGCAAGGCTTGTAGCTAAAGGCTATGTACAACAACAAGGCATAGATTTTGATGAAGTGTTTGCTCCGGTGGCACGTCTTGAAACTATACGCCTTCTCATAGCCTTAGCAGCAACAAATGGTTGGGAGATTCACCACCTAGACGTGAAAACTGCATTCTTAAACGGAGACTTAAAGGAGTTAGTCTACGTAACTCAACCGGAAGGTTTTGTGAAGAAAGGTGAGGAAGATCGAGTGTATCGACTTTACAAGGCTCTATACGGCTTACGACAAGCTCCTAGAGCATGGAATGTAAAACTCGACCAAGTCTTAAGAGAGATGGGCTTCAACAAGTGTATCAAGGAACCGACAGTATATCGGAAGAACGACAAGAAGGACGTCTTGATTGTGGCTATCTACGTGGATGATTTGTTTGTGACGGGAACCACACTTAAGGTCATCAACAAATTCAAAGAAGATATGTCAAAGAAATTCGAGATGTCGGACCTAGGGAAGTTAACGTATTATCTTGGCATAGAAGTGATTCAAGGAGTGGATGGGATAAAGATAAAGCAAGAAAGATACGCTCAAGGAATTCTTATTGATGCTAAGATGGAATCGTGTAACTTGACTCATACACCAATGCATCCAAGTCAAAAGATCAACAAGTTGGAAGAAGAACCAGAGATTGATGCAACCGAGTATAGACGAACCATTGGTTGTCTTATGTACCTCCTACACACAAGACCAGATCTCTCCTTTGCTGTTGGAGTTCTAAGCCGGTATATCCAAAGTCCAAGAAATTCTCATGGGATTGCGGTCAAGCATATATTAAGGTATGTAAGAGGAACAACAAACTTTGGTTTGTTTTTCAAGAGAGACGGGTCAAGGAGGATCACCGGATATAGTGATAGTAGTCACAATGTTGATATTGACGACGGAAGAAGCACCTCGGGACACGTTTTCTACTTTGGTTCATCACCGATTACTTGGACATCGCAAAAGCAACCTAAGGTCGCATTGTCCTCATGCGAAGCGGAATTCATGGCAGCTACGGAAGCCGCGAAACAAGCTATATGGCTTAAAGAATTGTTGAGTGAGATACTAAGCGTTGAAGGCGAGAATGTCTTACTAAGGATTGACAATAAATCGGCTATAGCTTTGACCAAGAATCCGGTGTTTCATGAGAGAAGTAAGCACATACTTTCGAAGTATCATTTTATTCGGGAATGTGTGGAAGACGGACAAATCGAAGTTGAGCATGTACCCGGAGAGATCCAAAAGGCGGACATTCTTACCAAGCCATTTGGAAGATTCAAGTTCAAGGAAATGCGGGACCTAATCGGTGTTGAAGAGATCAAGACTCCCAAAATTCAAGTTGGAATTAAGGGGGAGAATGTTGGATAATTCAAGACTTATAGAAGAAGTTATCTCTTAGAAGAAGAAGCTTCTAGAGATAAGTAAGGATATTCACAAATATGTTTTAGATAATGAAAATGTATCTAGATAGAGTTTGTGTTTTACCTAATCCTAATAGACTTGGGAGATGTCCAAGTTCTATATAATACAAGGGTCCATGGAAAGATGTTCCATGAGACTTAGAGAGAAGAAATTTAGTTTTGTGAGAGTTTCTAAATCTAATAAAGAAGTGTTGTTCTTTATATTCTAAGTTCTACCAATCATAACTTTGAGAGCATGTACTTTTTTTTTCTTTTCGAAGTGATATCATTTGATTTTGAGTTAAAATAACCCTAAATTGAGTCATAGGAAGTAATCTAAACATTGGGGAAGTATGTTTAGTTAGATCTGCAGTATTATGCCCGCAATATATTGTTACATACTCCGGATATGCAACATTTAATTTGGCAAAATTGGGGCAGTGAACTATAGTGAAGTAAACACCAAAAATATTATCCATAAATTCAGAATAATACTATATCAAAAGTAAAATGACATTTTAATATACAAATAGCATGAACTAATCCACACATTACTAATTCTTTTTGAGTTAGAGGCGCATGAAATTTAGCATGTTAATAAAAAACTATAAAAAGTAAATTCAAATTTTTTGACTTAAATTTTATAGTTGATCTAGTTGTAGTTCCGATAACCAATCCTACATATTTGTTCTGGTATAATTTCGAATTTCACATTTCTAGTTCATTTCTACTTCTTGTCTGTGTGGGTTTGGCGCCTTCAGTAACTTTTAATTTTCAATAAAATAGACAAAATAACAATCACAGGAAAAAAGATAATAATAAGTTACACATTTACCAAAATTAAATGAAAACAAGCAAACAAAAACATGGATACACTTTATTTAGGTTAATAGAGTGATTTTAAACCATGGACACGTATGAAACACAAAGACACTCAAACACAAAAGACGAAATAGAGAGTCTTATAACTCATAAGTCATGCCAACCTTAAGAAGCTTTGACCTGGGAATCGCAAGTGCTTTGTCTCCTTCCCGACAATTTTTCTTCAAGAAATTGTAAGCATGGTTCACTATAAACTTTTTAAACAAAGAAGACTCTTTCTTTGCCGTTATCTCCGTCTCTCCCATTAGATAAACAATTCCTCTCTCTCTCGCTTTATCCAACAACTCCGTTTGATCCTCCACAGATTGCACGTGGACGACCCTTCCCGACCTAATCTTGTCCGACAAAGATGAATGCGCGGACCCGATCCGCCCCGATGAAGGAACAGAATTAGACGAAGGCACAAGTGTTGTCTCAGCATTTGATTCCTCTTCTTTCTCCGTCTCGTCCACATCTCCTCCTGTGGACATGAAGTGCTCGTGATGGATGAATTCCTTTAAGGAATGAACAAACTGACGCTCAAACTCATCAGGCTCTTCAATGTCTTCCTTGTAACCATACCTCACAACACACCTAAACATCCCGGAATCCTTTGGCCCCACGTAACGGAAAAAGAACCGCTCTGATGATGTCACTCGGTTCACGGGAAGTGTCTTGATCGATATCAAGACAAAAACCGAGTGGACTGACGTAAGATTCGAGATATAATGAGAGAACAATGGAGTTATACCGTGAACAAGCTCCGTGTAGAACAGACCAATCCCTGGAACCCGGTTTATGTCAGGACTTGTAGCCATGTGTATAGCGTTTTCAGGAGAAATCTTCTCCCTCAGCTCGTACTGGTACTTGAGAACGTGAACATATTGCCAGATCGCCATCATCGCCATCAAAAAGACCGTTATCGCTAGCGGTAGATACCCACCATTTGTGAACTTGTACATGACCGACGATAAGTACAACATCTCTATGGAGCCAAATACTATCAAGAACATCGCGATCCACACTATATTGGTCTTCCAGATAAACAGCATTATGAGAGTTACCATAAAGGTAGTGATAACCATAACCGTTACGACAGCGATCCCATAAGCATGACCAATCTTCTCAGTGGTTCTGAAGGCAAGGGTAACAGCAATGCAAGCAAGCATGAGCAAGTAGTTGATCTCGGGGATGTAGACTTGTCCCTCGTACTTAGCCGAGGTATGAACCACTTTCACTCGTGGGAAACAACCCATACGTAGAGACTGCGAGATGATTGAGAAGGCTCCTGATATCATAGCTTGGCTCGCGATGATAGATGCTGCCACCGCCACCACAAATGTTGGCCAGTATATTGGATCTGTTATATCGTTAGAAATTGCACATTAAAAACTCGTATAGGGGTCTAACATAGTATGAAGAATATTATATCCATTTTTCAATGATTTTGATATGGATAGTTATTAACAACATTCACATAGATATTGTTTAAATTTTTCGAATGTATCATTTGGATTAAACTGACCTGGGATTGAGTCGTAGAAAGTATTTGAAACGTTCGAAGTATGTTTAGTAAGGTACGCAGCCTGCCCGCAATATATTGTTACTAGAGCCGGATATGCCACACATGAGAAACTAATCTGTTACATTTTTTTTTTGACAAAATTGAGTCAGTGAATTAAACACCAAAAGCAGTACCATTTTGTTAATTAGGAATATTCCACTTTGGAAATTGGAATATATATGAACAAATCTAGTCATTGCTAATATAATTGGAGGCCAATAAAACTTAACACGGTTTAATGTCTTTTCCATTTTATTTGGATAGTTAGGGAATATAAAAAAAAAAATCACCTGTACAGCTCGAACACTGAAATGACCTAGATCAGCAAACATGGCTTCCGTCCCTAATTCAACAAATTACGTACATTTCAATCATTAGAAAGTAAATTTCATATGTTATGATCACATTCACATATAAAACATATGAGCAATTTAATGGACTCTTACCAGTGATGCAGAGGAAAACACCTCCGAGGGAAATCCAACCATCCCTACCAGCTCTTCTAAAGTAGTAAATAATGTAGAGTGGATTAAGTGCCTTTAAGACGGTAATGTCATGCTTGAACAGATTAAAGAGACCGATTCCGATCAGGAATGTGAACCATACGAGGATGATTGGAGCGAATGAGAATCCAACTTTATCGGTTCCAAACCGTTGAAATGCGAATAGAACAATCAAGATTGCAACCGAAACACCCACCACCGTGTCTACACATTTAACGATCAAATGCCATTGGGTCACATTTAATTACGTTACATTTTTGCATATATCAGAATACTAAACGAAAAGATGAATGTGTTGAGTTTACCTTGGCCAAGAGATTTGATGCCACTTACTGCTGAAAGTACTGGATCAAATAAAACAAATAAAAAACGCATGAAATTTGTTAGTTCAAATGTTATATATACATTAATACATATGATCCAAGAGAAGAAGTTTACTTGGGATTAGAATATATATTAAATCCTCGTATATATATTTCTTGCATATGTATATCATTATCTCATTAAAAATTGTTAGGTCCATCCTATGTATAAATATATATAGACGTTTTGGTCAGAAGATTACTACACAAGCTTACTTTTGAACCAAACCTATCATAGTATTTGGAGCCAAGTTCCATTTTTTCATAGCTATGTACCTGATATGGAAGGAGTAAGGATTCCATCGCCAATGACCATGGAAGTACCCATAATAGTGACAAGGAAGAGTATAATCTTAGCGAATTTGGAGTTCTCGAGCTTCTCTTTGATCATTTGAGCTCTTCTAAGCTGTGTGGTTGGAAGTTCAAGTGCATAGTTTGAGAGCTCTCTGTCTTCTGGTTCTTGGTTTGGGATTAATCCCATTTTTGCATACCGACATATCAATGAGTACAATGCAAATGTTCCTCCTGCGTGAATATACGTAAATTTTCTAATTATCTTAAGAATAATTACAAAATTCAATTCTTATTGTTTTACCCAGATTTTTTAATATTAAAATATTATAAAAAAGTTTTAAAGAATGATCTAAAAGTTCAGCCACCGTACGCACCGCCATAGGCATCGCAAAGCATTTTTTTAAGAATTTATTTAAAAAAAAAACATTTTGTAGGAGGCATTTAAAAAATAATTATAAAAATGGCATTCCTCAAAAATTCTCCTAACACATAATATGTTATTTATTGGGATAATGAGTTTTATTGGTTTATTTATTAACCAAATTGGAAAATATAGGTCTTAGAAGCTCTTCTCCAATTATCATCAGATCAATCTCATAGTTCTAATTTTTCATATATATATATTAAAAATTACACTTTATTAAAAATATATAAATTGAGAATTTTGTTGAATAAATAAAATTATCTTCTAAACTTTAAACAGAATGTAAATATATATATATATATATATATATATATATATATATATATATATACATACAGATATAATTTATTCAAAATACATCATTTGAACTTTGATATTTTAAATCACAGAAACAACCTAATATGAGGTTCAAATTTCAAAGTAACAAAAGCTATGTTTACATACTTCTATTATATATTTCAGTGTTAGTTATCAATATATATATATATATATATATATTATAGAATGTTGTAAAATATCCTATCTAAACATAGAACTATTAACATATCGCACTAAATAATTTTTGAAATATTCAGTAATTGTTTACAAACAAAATTTTACAAACAAAATAAATGAATCTTAATTTACTCATATGGTTCGGTATGTATAAATTCGTCATGTTAATATATCGATAAAATTCCTTCCGTTTCAAAATATAAGATGTTTTAGTTAAAAATATACAGACTTAAAAATATTTATTTGATGAAAAAATTATTTATTTTAAAAATTTAACCAATCATGAAAATAACTGCACAATTTAAATAATTATAAAATATTATACTCCTTCTGTTTCATATTATAGAATGTTTTAGGCATTTTACTTTGTTTCACTATATAGGATGTTTTAGAAAAACAGTTCAAGTTTCTATGTAAAAAATTAAATTTGTATAATTTTGTGACTATTTAGATTCTGTAGGAAAGCATATCATTGGCCAAATTATTTTTAACTATTTATTAAATTATGTTTTAATATAAAATATCTGAAAACTAAAAGAATTAATTAATTTCTTAAACTTTGTGCTTTTAGACAAAACATCCTATATTTTGAAACAGATGGAATATTAAAAAGTTTCTCTAAAACCTCTTTTTTTTTTTTGTTAAAATTCTCTAAAACCTCTTCTATTACGAAACGGAGGAAATATCTTTTATGCCTAGTTCATAATATAAATATCGAAGCAAAGTTTTGAAATAATCAAACCGACGTTATCACGAACATTTAATTTTTTTTTAACCTATGGGTATAATTAAAAATATACTATGTGAATGAGTGAATCCATATGTAAAAATAAGTCAACGTAACTCGTACGAACTCTTGACTTTTGAGGATATGCGAAAAAGACCAAGAAGAAGACATTTAAGGACTCGGGTTACTTGGAATCAAGACTTGTTTTTAAGTTTATTGGATCGCGTGAATCGCGTGAATCGCGTCACGTAAAATGGTCAACAGGCGACATTGTACCAATTGTTCTTCGGCAGGACGTGCGTCACAAAATAAAGAAGTCAACAGTAATAATTAGGGTTATATTAATGTAGCTATACCAAGCAAAAAAAAAAAAGATGATGCTTTGATTCTTGACTAAATCATCACAGATGTACTAAATTCTATAATGTGGATCCTATAAAAGCGCGACCATGTGTATTATTTTGTAGCTTTAAGTTATAACATTATTATAACATACTAGATTTTGTGAAATTTTAGTTTAAAATCTCTTTTATTAATATAAATTTTTGAGCATAAAATATAATCATTAAAATTCAAAAGATAAATATTTGAGTATAAATATAATAATTCAAATTTTAAAAGATAAATTTATATAGACACGAAATTTATTTTACGAAACGATATACAATATATATATTGTCGATGAGAATGATTATTTGACAAAAAATGGTTCGATATAGATCACTTATTTCCTTGATTTGTCATAGAAATCTTAGTGCGACATTTGTAATAAACTATTAACAGTCTAGAAAGCGAAAAAAAGAATACCTTCACCGTTGTCGTTAGCCTGAAGAACAATGAAGACATATTTGACGAGTGCGACAAGAGTAATAGTGTAGATAATGAGCGAGAGAACGCCAATAACATCATCTTTGTCATTGATGCCTTGAGTGAAAGTACTTGCGTACACATACAACGGCGATGTCCCGATGTCTCCATACACAACTCCTAGGCTCTGAAATGCCAAACTCATCGTCGTTCTCCAGCTCATCTATTTCATATATCAATTTACTTTCACCATATTTATATTCATGATCATCTTCTTATCAAACACAAAAGATTTAGATAAATACCAATGAAGGACGCCCGGTATTGATTGGAGTTTGTCCGGCCTCTATGGTAAAAGAATCAGGCCGAAATAGTTTTCCCCATGATTTCTGATAAATAACAAAATAGTTTTTAACAATAAAAACGTTTTGAGAAATATAGTTTTGATGACTATATAAACAAAATAATTTGTACAAATATATGGTTGAGATTTGATAAAAATAAGTTATGTTATATATGTTCTGATTTTTTCTTTGTAGCAATAAAATAAATTATGTTTTTCGATAGATATGAAATTTGATAGACACCTAATAGATATGAAATTTGATAGGCACCTAGACGACCGGTGTAACTCGACCAGATGTTTCTGAATTCTAACTATATAAGAGGATTAACTTAAACACATGTATATATACTTAGATATGCACAAGTTTTAGAAGTAGTTAGAATTGGAGAAAGATGAGAGATGATGATATCTAAAAACCTGAAATAAAATCATACCTTTTTTCCATTCAACTTGTTCTCATGGTTATTAACTTCACCATCTATTTGAGGTTCCTCACCATCCATGTTTTTGTTTGTTTTTTTCTTTTGTGTTGTGATATTGTGACAATTGAGAGAGATGGGCTAATTATGAGATGTGTTTTAACTGTTCCTTTTCCAGTGGCATTTATAGACGTAATAGTAAGCTGACTTTGTGTTTAAACAAACAGCTAAAAATCTCCATCAGTCTGTAGAAATAGAGTTATTTAATGTGTGGTAGGGACACGTCTCAAACACGCATTGCCGGCTGTTGAAACTCTTAAAATATTTAAATCTACATTAAATTTTAATGCAAAATGTTTTGGGAAATGAACTAGCTAAAGAGTCGGAATATTCCCTTGTGGTTAGTACGTACAACACCTTCCGAATCTTTTTGTAGTACGTACAAGGTACAGCACCTTCCGAATCTTTATTCCGAATCGTGGTTGCAATTTCAATTGCTATTAAGTGTTTTGAACGATTCGTTTACCAATTAAAAATAGGTGTATTTGTGAAAATTTTACGACTGGTTGACCAAGAAACGTAACATCGGTTAAACTCAAAATTACCCAAATAAATGTCATATATAATTATTAAAAATATATTATTACGATAAAATATAAAAAAGTTGAACATGATTAATAATGAAAAACATAAATAGATAAATAGAGTACTAAATAATTATTCAAAAATTAAACAAATAAATTTTATAATGAAACACAAATAATTATTTATAGGAGATAAAAAAATAGAGAATGTTTAGTAATTGAGAATTAAGTTGAATATATAGGTTTTGATATATATAAAATTTTATATATCGTTTATGTATTTTTTTTTTTTTGAACCATCTGCTATTGCCTGCAACCTTAACATTTTGGAAAAAAAAGCTCTTGAAATTTAGCGATAACAACCGCAAACACTCACAAACACTTCGTTTTTTGGGTGGTTGCGTAAAAACTAATCAAGTCCTAAATATGTAAAATTCAAGAAGTTTACGTGTGTATGTGAACGGCTACATGTCTTGGTCATACGGTGTGGGTTCTATCAACCGTACTTAGGTGACCATTCAACCAATTAGATGAGTTTGTGTACATTTCCTATTTTTATTTATTTATTATAAAAAACATAATGTAAGATGTATGAGACAGTTCAGTACCCAACTAAGGTGTCTTTACTTACCTTTTTAATTCAAAAGAATAGATAAAAGATCGTATAATTTAAATTTACTGACCAGTATAATTGTATTTGAGAAAAAAAAAAAAAAGAAATTATGTGGGTTCAACTTACTTTTAATCTCCTTATTTTGTACTAATGGTTCCATTAGTTTCATCGATTTTGTACTAACTAATCTTATTCTATTTGCGCTAATGCTTCGTTTGTTTTAGCATCGTCTATTTTACTGTCTCCTGGGGATCGTCAGTCTTAAAACATCTCTATCAACTCTTTTGAGTCAATGGCCCCTCACCAATTGTATTGTTGCCTTCTAATTTATCTATATAGAAATACGTATTATTGAGGGTTATTTATGTATTGGCATTACTAAAGGTTAAACTTGTATATTTATTTCTTGTCAGCTTTGCTAATTCAATGGCTTGTTACCAAATATATTCCCTTTCTCTACATAATTGTTTTCAACGGTACTATCTTCTATATTTAAGTTCTTAGAGAATATATTGACAAGCTTACATTATTGGAATAGAATACAATTTTAGAAATTTTCAAACTAATAATGTTATTGGAATATTTGACACATTATGTTGCAATTGCAAACCACAAAATAAGATATCGCATTATTTATCATTGATAGCCTTTTTTCTCTAAGTCTTCAATATTTAATTTTTGTAATCAAATCAATAATGGAGATACATTAATCTTACCAAAAAAAATAATGGAGATAAATTAGAATATGAGCGTTGACTTATCTAATTCTGTCTCTCTTTATTATTTCAAACGAAAAACATCAAATTTTGACATAGTGCTTGAAACTTTCAAGTTCGAAAGCGAAATAAGGAAAATACATACATATAGTTCACAATGCCCATCATTTAGCAGTGTTTTGTCGATGCATAGCATATGATTTTTCTCACGAAGCCATTACATTAGCCTACTGAAAGAACTGCCTTGGGTCAGTGACATGACCGGTTAAAGCCGAGACTGCAACGGTGTAAGAAGAAGCTACGTATATATGCCCTTCTTTGTGTCCCATCCGACCAGGGAAGTTCCTTTTCGTTATTGATACATACACCTGTACCAAACATTTTAAACACGTCTATGTTAGTCTCACTACAAATAAACCTCCACGTTTACCATATATCATAGATAGGATTTTTCAATGATTTAAGTAAAAGACTTAATTTTAATAAACTTTCATAATGTAGGCCTTTCTCTGGGTTGAATCGAATCTTATATTTGGTAATTAATCCTTACTAATCATAATACTAAAATCGAAACTTATATTTGGTAACTAACACTAGACACATTCTCTACATATCGAATTTAAAATTGGCTAAACCAAGAGATGTACAATTTTTTACAATATTCCATAATAACTATATTATTAACATGTGTAAAACAAGGTTCAAAGGTCTGAATTTTTTGTGTATTTACTTCTCAACAAGTTACAATATGTATAGCTGAGTACACATAACATATATACAGTAAAACCTCTATAAATTATTAATACTCGTTAAATTAATAATTTCTATAACTTAATAAATTCTTCCAGTCCCGAGTAGGGACAATTGTTTAAAATGACACAAATCGATAAATTAATAAGATAATATTTTTTTTTGAAAATCCTATGTAAATATAAGGTCCCATCAATACTATAAATTAATAATTGTATAAACTTATCTATATATATATATATATATATATATATATATTACTCTATTCATATTTCAAAGGTTCAAAGGTCTGAATTTTTTGTGTATTTTACATATACAAAAAATATTACTCTATTCATATTATATATATATATATATATATATTATGTAAAATATTCTGTGAAATATGAATAGAGTAATATTTTTTTCTTAAATTTGTATTAATTCTTGGTAGAGTTCAATTCTAATATTTGAATATATATATATATATATATGTACATATTGTTTATTTTTACTACATCTTAAAAAAATTTGTGTTATTTTCTAAGCTTAGTAATTTATTTTCTACTTGTAATTTGTTTTAGAAAGATATTGATTATAAAGAAAAATTTGATTTTCATAAAATATTTTTTAAAAATTACAAAATTAGTCAAATCTCTCTATAAATTAATAATTATTAATTTTAAATTAATAAGAAATTCCGGTCCCGACATTATTAATTTACAGAGGTTTTACTGTACTAATTAACCGCACATACATCCGCAACGTGTAAACAAGTCAGGCCCAAAGACAAAAGCTAACCTTTTGTCTACTTACCAGTTAAAGAAATGCTCAGACCATTTTGGAATTTTAGCAGCAAGCTCATAGCCAATTAAAACTGTGTGAAAGGAGACTTAACATATTACATATGTTGCCTATAAGTCTACTAAATGATAGATGGGTTATTTCTATTTCTTCAATTTCGTGTATTTATGTATAACAGTTGTTTTGTAATGTTTCTTTATTTTATAAAAAAAAATTTGATATCATTATATTTGCTTTCACGGAAAAAAAAAAAATCGCTTACAGCACAATATTATTGGCATTGATGCAACCATTTCTTATGGAACGATAACCAATCCTAAATCCTTTGTTCTAGTATAATATATTTCGAGGTTCACATTTCTGGTACATTCCTAATTCTTTGTTTCGGCTGAGCTAATGTAACTTTTAAAAACGATAAACACCAACTGACAATATATAAAAAGGGGTAATAACTAATAAGTTGCACATTACCAAAACTTAAAGAAAATAAGCGAACAAAAACAAGGGTCACCTAGACATGGGGACACTTTATTTAGGTCATAATGATTAAACCTTATAACTCATAAGTCATGCCAACCTTGAGAAGCTTTGACCTAGGAATCGCAAGTGCTTTGTCTCCTTCCCGACAATTCTTCTTCAAGAAATTGTAAGCATGGTTCACTATAAACTTCTTAAACAAAGAAGAATCTTTCGCCGCCGTCATCTCCGTCTCTCCCATTAGATAAACCATTCCTTTCTCTCTTGCTTTCTCCACCAGCTCCGTTTGATCTTCCACAGACTGCACCTGCACGAACCTGCCCGACCTAATCTTTTCCGGCGAAGATGAATACGCGGAACCGATCCGACCCGAGGAAGCTGGGACAGACTTAGAGGAAGGCACAAGTGTGGTCTCAGCATTTGGTTCCTCTTCTTTGCCCATCTCGTCCAAGTCTCCCCCGTCTCCGGACATTAAGTGCTCGTCATGAATGAATTCCTTTAAGCAATGAACAAAATGACGCTCGAACTCATCAGGCTCCTCAATGTCTTCTTTGTAACCATACCTCACAACACACCGAAACATTCCAGAATCTTTTGGCCCCACGTAACGGAAAAAGAACCGCTCTGATGACGTCACTTGGTTCACGGGAAGTGTCTTAATCGATATCAAGACAAAAACCGAGTGGACGGACGAAAGATTCGAGATATAATGAGAGAACAATGGAGTTATACCGTTAACAAGCTCCGTGTAGAATAGACCAATCCCTGGAACCCGGTTTACGTCAGGACTTGTAGCCATTTGTATAGCATTTTCACGAGAAATTTTCTCCCTCATCTCGTACCGGTACTTGAGGATGTGAACGTATTGCCAAATCGCCATCATTGCCATCAAAACTACCGTTATCGCAAGTGGTAAATACCCACCGCTCGTGAACTTGTACATGACTGACGAGAGGTATAACGTCTCTATAGAACCAAACAAGACCAAGAACGTAGCGATCCACACTATGTTGGTTTTCCAGATAACCAGCATTATGAGAGTCACCATTATGGTTGTGATGACCATGACGGTTACGACAGCGATCCCATAAGCGTGACCAATCTTCTCAGTGGTTCTGAAGGCGAGGGTAACAGCAATGCAAGCAAGCATGAGGAAGTAGTTGATCTCGGGGATGTAGACTTGTCCCTCGTACTTAGCCGAGGTGTGAACCACCTTCACTCGAGGGAAACAACCCATACGTAGAGACTGCGAGATGACTGAGAAGGCTCCTGATATCATAGCTTGGCTCGCGATGATTGATGCTGCGACCGCGACCACAAATGTTGGCCAGTATAGCGGATCTGTTAAGTTGCATCCAATGTTATATCGTTAGAAATTGCTATCAAAAATAAGTAGAGGGATCTAACATAGTATATGAAGAATATTATATCCATTTTGAGATGGGATGGTTATTACATTCACATATACTTTGATACGTTATAGATTTTTTTTTCTTTTCCAAACGTATACTAACCTGGGATTGAGTCGTAGAAAGTATTTGAAACGTTTGAAGTATGTTTGGTAAGGTATGCAGCCTGCCCGCAATATATTGTTACTAGAGCCGGATATGCCACACATGAGAAACTAATCTGTTATTCAAAATTGAGTCAGTGAATTAATTACAAAAAGTAGTAACCGGTTTGTTTATACATTTCAGTAATATATAAGAAACATATGCTAATGAGTAGTAAGATATTTTGAATTGAAACCCAATAATACTTAACAAGTTTCGATTTCTTAAAAATTATGATAGCTAGGGAATATTAAATATCACCTGTATGGCTCGGACACTGAAGTGACCTAGATCAGCAAACATGGCTTCCGTCCCTAATTCAACATATAACATTTCAATCATTAAATTTCATATTTTATGAGCAATTTAATGGAAGATATAAAGTATACATTTATTTATGGACTCTCACCAGTGATGCAGAGGAAAACACCTCCTAGAGAAATCCATCCCTTTCTACCAGTTCTTCTAAAGTAGTAAATAATATAGAGTGGATTAAGTGCCTTTAAGACGGTAATGTCATGTTTGAACAGATTGAAGAGGCCGATTCCGGTAAGAAATGTGAACCATACAAGGATGATCGGAGCGAATGAGAATCCGACTTTGTCGGTTCCAAACCGTTGGAATGCAAACAGAATAATCAAGATTGCAACCGAAACACCAACCACCGTGTCTGCGCATATATCATCAAATATCATTAGATAAGAATTAGGTACGTGACATTGTATCAATTAATAAGCGAGAATTAAGATGAAAGTGTTAAGTTTACCTTGCCCGAGCGGTTTGATTCCACTCACTGCCGAAAGTACTAGGAGAAACAAAATAAAGAGCATGAAATTAATACTTTACTCCGAAAAAAAACAAAAAGTGTTATCTATGACACATATATGTATGATTCTAGCTAGAGAGGAAGATCGATTGATGGTTTTGAACCTGAGATAGAAGGAGTAAGGATTCCATCACCAATGACCATGGAAGTGCCCATAATAGTGACGAGGAAGAGTAGGATCTTAGAGAATTTAGAGTTCTCTAGCTTCTCTTTGATCATATGGGCTCTTGTGAGCTGTTTGGTTGGATGTTCAAGTGTATAGTTTGAGAGCTCTCTATCTTCTGGTTCTTGGTTTGGAATTAGTCCCATTTTTGCATACCGACATATGAGTGAGTATAATGCAAATGTTCCTCCTACGTTCAAATATTGTAATTAAACTAATTTACATTTAGACTAAATAATGAATCTGGCATTATTAAGCAGTAATAGCTTCATTAAGATCTTTCTTGTCTATCAACATTCAATAATATGATTTGGCATGTAAAAAAAAAAAAAAAAAAAAAAAAAAAAAAAAAAAAAACTTTGTTATTATGACCCTAGTCTACAATATCTTGTATATCTAGTTCATAAATCACAACATAGACACCAAAACATAGAAAAATCTATAGATATTGAAAATTTCACATTATTAACATATTGGTTATAAATGAAATAAACTATCACCAGAGTTGCTCCTACTCTTGTTAGGGAGTAATGAAATTATATATATATATATATATATATATATATATATATTTGTAATAAAATTAACAATGCAAAAAAAACATTACTCTTACTTTTGTAAGATAATATACATAATTTAACATTATTTTCTAGTAACTACAATATCAGCTCCGAAACCACTTCTTTTTTTTTGAAATATGCCTTCCGAATTTCCAAGCATCGTCACTTGGAAAACAAGCATCGCAACTTGGAAAACTTGTGGACGAAAACATCCGAATAAATTGTGTATTCATTCAAATATTTAATATTATCTTCTTGATCTGTGAAACAAAGTTTTAAAATCCCAAAATTTGTATCATATTAAAGAACATAAGACAAATCAAAAGTATTATTTTTTCCTCAGTTAAGCCCGCCCCTAATTATCACCACGTATAACAAATATACAAAGACAACGTCGTACGCGTACGTACTCATGACGTTTCGAGTTTTGAGGACACGCGTTACATAGGCAACAAGAGTAATCACGTTTATTGAATCGTGTCACTTGACAGTATTATATAAAATCGTCCATATGCATACGAAATTGTTCATATATAATATATGGAGGTCGTGCATCAGAATAATTCCAAAGTCAACAGTAATAATTGCAGTATATATAATTATAATAAAAAGCCAATGAAGTTTGGATTTTTTTTTTTTTTTTGATTAACTCATAATAGATATTCTATAATCTCTTAATAGTCTAAGTTTGTGTATTTTTTTTTTGTCACTTGAAAGAATAGCATTACCATACCATATGATAATTCAGCTTGCTTGTTCAACAAGCCTAAAAATTACTAGATGACAAAAAAGAGAAGAAAAAACAAATATTGCCATAAACTCACTCATTATTTAGAAAATAAGTGAAGTTGTACGTTTCATTTTTATTCTACACCATTACTACATATATAATTTATATATAAAAAAGCATATATAAACTTTAAATTCCAAAACATCATTTTTTAAAGTTATTTATCTTTTCGTAATCTATGTAAAACCGCCTTTTTGGTTTATTAAATTATTTGTGTTTTACAAGAAAAAAAATGTTGTTTTTTTTTATTTTTAATACAAAATTTGAAGCAAAACTATAATTTTATGTCAATTAATCCATTTTATTAATTATAAAACGTAAAATATCAATATAAATGTAGTAATATTGAGTTTTTAAGAAAAAATATTTTAATGACATTAGTAACGAACGATCCAACCATAAAAGTACCTTCACCGTTGTCGTTAGCCTGGAGAACGATGAAAACGTATTTGAGGAGTGCGACGAGAGTAATAGTGTAGATAATGAGCGAGAGAACGCCAATGACATCCTCTTTGTCATTGATGCCTTGAGCGAAAGTACTTGCGTACACATATAACGGTGATGTCCCAATATCTCCATACACCACTCCTAGACTCTGAAATGCCAAACTCATCGTCGTTCTCCAGCTCATCTATGTCACATACAAAGTTGTATGTTTTTATATACAAAGTTCTGATCATTTTATTCCTCAAACACAAAGAATTTAGATACACACCAACGAGGGAAGACTAGTATTTGTCGGAGTTTTCCCAGCCTCTACTATAAAGGAGGAGTCGGGTCGGTATAGTTTTTCTCGTGATTTCTGTTAAAATAACCAAAAATTTAACAACAAAAAGTGTTATGATACTTTGATGGCAATATATAAATACGACAACTAATTTGTAGCTTTGATGAACAATTTCCAATCAAGTATTGGTACGATAATTATTCATTTTTTTCCATCAACACGTAAAATAAAAGTTTGAATCTGAATTGTGATACAACAACGTTAACATAAACTATTAGATTCCATGGTTGATAATTTGGTTGATACCAAAGTGGCTGGCCCTTTTGATTTTTTTCTTTTAAATGGGAAGAAAAATAAACTTTTTTCGATAGATATAAAATTTGTTATGGTTCTAGACGACCAAAGTAACTCGACCTATAGTTTACATGAATTCAAACTATATTTAGAGAATTAAATTAAATATATGTGTACTAATGTTAAGAAGTACATATATCGAATTAGAGAGAGGGGAGATGGTATCTAATTAGTGGAATGAAGTAATACCTTTTTCTCTTTCGACGTGTTCTCACAGTTATTAACTTCACCATCTACTTGCTGTTTCTTAGTGCCATCCATTTTTTGTTTTGTTTGTTTTGTGTTGTGCAATATTGTGACACTTGAGAGAGATCGGCTGAATAGTCGGTACTTTTTCCCGTTGCTTTTATAGGCATAATAATGGGTTTAATCTGGTCAGGGCCGACCCAAATTATTTCTATATCTAAAGCATAAAAAAATTTAAGTCCACTAACAAACAAAACTTTAAGAAAAATCCAAAACAAGAATAGAAATGACTCGAACTAGTCATCTCGTGGACGTTAAAATACATGTTTACTACTATGCCACAAGTTATCGTTAAAAATAAACCATTTTAACTTTTAAAATATATTTGTCATGCAATAGTAAGAGCATCTCCAATGGTTAAGAACCAAATGGTTCTTAACCTTAGATCTTAGCATTATTTATAATCTAAATTTTGCTTTTTGTGAGTTAAGAAAAGAAAGAAAACATCCTAAGAAAAATGAGCTCCAATGGTTAAGAACAAAGAGAGTATCTTGGGAAAAAAATTCAAATTTTTACAAAACAATATCTTCCAATACAAGCAATCATACAATCAAAGTCATACAAGCATTTTTACAAGAATTAAAGAGAGTACAAAGAACAGAGAAACCTATTGGTAAGTAGAGAATTTTGTCCAATATAAACCGTAAGCAAATATAAAACTCATTCTTACCATTTCTCTCTTAAGGTGATACTCATTCAACTGCCAAGTCCCAAACCCAATCTGAAAAGCAGAGATGTTCCGCATGTCATCTCTGTCCAAACCAAACCTGAAAAGCACATTTGAAACTCATTCAACTGCCCAGCTGGGAAAACGAGTATGGTAGTGTCAACAGAGCCACCAAGCATCATAACCAGAGCCACCATGCATCAAATTCAATAGAAACAAACGGATCAAATTCAACTTTTAAAGAGAATGAAAGAGCAAAACTAAAACAGAGGTTCACTGATATAAGGATGAACAAGGTGAAGATTGTTTTACCTTGAATGAGCCTTCCCTTCGGTCTCCATTTCAATATCTCTAGCAATTCTTGCAAATTCTCCATTTAACCTCAACAAAAACAGTATAACGGATCAATTCAAATGCAAAAGTTCATGCTAAAAACAGAGAAATATATCTAATTCAAGCAAAAACTTATCAAACGAATCAAATTCAAGGTTCAAAACGACAGTATCTGCGATGTCAAATGGAAACAAACGGATCAATTCAGAAATCCCAATCTTTTAACATCATATGAACCCTATTTTTTAAAAAAACTTTCTGCTAACATCATCGAATCCTAATTTGGTTTGAAAACGACATGCTAACATCATAGAACACTAATTTTGCTACCATCAATTCCCAATTGTGAAAACCCTAATTTTCGACACAACCCTAAACCCTAATTTATGATCTACAAATGAAATCAGCGAACAATCATAGAGATTCGTGCCATTTCTCCAGCAGATGATGATACCGACAGATCAAAATCGCAATCCCGACTCATTTCTCCTCGCAATTCGACGTATGAATAAGAGAGGCAGAGATTTCTCCGGCGGAAGCTTCGAGAAATAGAGAGAGACAGAGAGACGACATCGGATAGTGAAGATAACAACAGATTAAAAACAAAATTCCTGCCAAAACTCACTCTCAATTCGACATCAGAGAATCAAGAACGTCGGAGACATTTTGTTGTCTGGGTTTCGCGAAATAGAGAGAGAGAGGTGAAATCGAAGAGTTGAAAAAAACACAGCCTTTTTTTTTTTTTTTTGTTCATTTCTTGGACCAATGAGCATTCAACACGTATTCATATCTTAACATCTCAGAAACATCTTATTTAAGATCTATATCTTAGCAAATCTTAGTGGTTTTGATTAATTTATATTATTTTTAAAGCTAAGATTTTCTTAAGATACTGAAATTTGCAACCATTGGAGCTGCTCTAAGTAGTTGTATAATGGACAAGACCTAAACCCGAGAATACAGTTTTAATAATAATCACAAATATTAAAAGCGTTAGTGCGTTACTAAAAGCGTTCTTTTTAGATTTTTTTACAGCTTTCATATACCATATTTTTGTACAATTTTATCCTATTATATAAAAGTTCACTGCTAAAACGTTATTACATCTTTGTATTATCAATCAGATCCAATATATTGATTTCGGTTCGCGGTTCGGTTCAGGTTTGATACCGTTTTTTGGATATATGAGTTTAGGAATCGTTCCTATATTTTGTCGGTTCCGGTCTATTCAGCTCCTCTTTTATTTTTTTATTCTGTTTTAGTTTGGTTATTTGATTCTGAGTATTTTGTCCATGCCTATGAATGAGAATATGTAAAATAGGTATTTTTTTAAGTAGGTATATTCTAAGTAATTTTAAAGGTTAGTCTGGAATATATAAATTTCTTTTTTGTTAATAAAATGTTAAATTATTAATCACCAAAGTAGATAATATTTACACTAATCGGTTAAAACGAATTTAATAAAAGAGCTAGAACATAGCAGTTAAAAAAGTTAATCACCATACTTTGAGTTTAAGTCAGGAGTATATATATATATAGATAGATATTTTCGATATTAGTATAAAATGTATATATATATATATATATATATATATATATATATATATATATATATATCCTCCTGACTTAAACTCAGAACTTGACTCCTCGTTCATACCTGATAAATGAGAGCAATGTGAAAAAGAATGGTATTTCTCTCCCTGATAAAAAAAATAAAATAAAAAGATTGAGATGATTTTCTTTTGGAGTAAAGAGATAGGAAAATTTCCCGTGATCTCATCATTTTACTTCAAGAGGAATGATCACACGAAGGTTGGAAGCGAGGTTAGGAACATTTTCGATAATACCATTATTCGTCTACACCTTTGAAAATAAATAATAATAAAAAAAAATAGTTGAAAAATAATAAGTCTGGGAGAGAGAAAGAGTACCAAGATATTGTGAGATAGGTTGATTTATCATGGTATAGTACGGGAATGAGTTTATAAGGTTCTTGAGTACTGATTTTATTGACGAGATTTATGCGATGAGGGCTATAGGATATAGTTGTGGAATTTCGTTTAGATTTTGGAATGTTGAGAATGCTTGCGGAGAATTACATGGTGGTTAGGATTTGATGCGATCTGCTAGGCATATGGATTTGGTTTGAATAATCAAGGTAATAGGCTAGAGAAATTGGGAGTTTCTGTGTTTTCAAACTTCTTCCACGGGTTCGGTTTTTGTGTTTTGCTTGAGAGCAAGCAAAAGCTAAGTCTAGAATAGTTGATATATCATAGATTTTACCAGTTTTAACCGTGATTTATGTGTCAGTTTTAGAGTCTTTTATTGTTTTTAGTTTATTTTCGAGTCTTTTCAGTTTTTACACGTTCAAGACAAATTTGGAGAAAAAGAACCATTCTTGAGCTAAACCGAAGATTTGGAGCTGAGGAGACGAAATTGGTATCGAACCAAGGCATGAGTGTCGACCGACACCCATTGGTGTCGCTCGACACCACACACGGCCCAGCAAAAGTCTCGACGGTTTGAAGAATTTTAAAGCCCGGAGAATCAACCCAGAAGACTTCACTATTTGCAACTTTAGTCCCTGCATGTTTTGGAGACTTTATAAATAGTTTTTAAGGTTTTTCTGTTTCTTCACCCTGCAATTCTGCATCTTGTCTTTGGCTTTTTTAATTCTCTGAGCTCGAACCCAATTGGAATATAATTGGAGAGAGCAACTTTTCATAGATTTCAATACCCTGTTAGAGAGAAGATTTATTCTAAACCCTTTTCTTCTTTTGATTTCTTATTTTACAATTTATTTAAACATGTTTTCTGTTTCATTAATCATGTCTGCGTAATCCCCCTGTTAGGTTTAGGGATTCTCATTAGGGACTTAGATGAATTAGTAAATCGATACCCTTTAGGATTAATCTATAGAGTTCTTCATCTAGGTTGTTCTTAATGTTAGTTCTAGAGTAGCTAACTAGAACTTGATCATAAGATAATAGGTTTTGATCCGAGAGGACGTCTGTTACTAGAACTACTTTAGGTGAGCAAATATTTCTAGATTCATCGAGAGGTGGTCTAGGGAGACTTGTGAACATATCAAACTTGTGTTTAATGCTAGTCTTGATCTAGGAATTCGTATCCGAGAGGGTGGAATTACTGATATTAGATTAGTTAGTTAGTTAGCGTATCCGAGAGGGTAGTTAGCTATTCATTAGTGTTTTGAGTTCTAGAACGGTTCATTAAATAATCTTAATTAATTTGCTAGATTTATTATTAGTTTATTTCCTGAGAATTTCCCTAAACCTGACGCTTTAATCTATTGATCTTTTCACCTGATATTATTGCTTGCTATTGTTTTTATTTTAATTCTCATAATTTTTTTAGCCTAATTTCGAGACTTATAGCTTATTGTGTGAACAAAAAAACTTTGTGGAATTCGACCCTTAAATGCTGCAATCGATCTCTTATTTGAGAGAGTAGAGTTTAGGATTCAATTATGACACCTATCAATAACCAATCATAAATCCTTTGTTCTGGTATAATATACTTCGATGTTCACATTTCTGGTTCATTCCTAATTCTTTGTTTCGGCCGAGCTAATGTAACTTTTACATCCCTATAAAATAACCATTAAAAACGATAAACACCAACTGACAATATAAAAAAAGGGGTAATAACTAATAAGTTGCACATTACCAAAAATTAAAGAAAATAAGCGAGCAAAAACAAGGGTAACCTAGACATGGAGACACTTTATTTAGGTCATAATGATTAAACCTTATAACTCATAAGTCATGCCAACCTTGAGAAGCTTTGACCTAGGAATCGCAAGTGCTTTGTCTCCTTCCCGACAATTCTTCTTCAAGAAATTGTAAGCATGGTTCACTATAAACTTCTTAAACAAAGAAGAATCTTTTGCCGCGGTAATTTCCGTCTCTCCCATTAGATAAACCATTCCTTTCTCTCTTGCCTTCTCCACCAACTCCGTTTGATCCTCAACAGATTGCACCTGTACGACCCTTCCTGACCTAATCTTGTCCGACGAAGATGAATGCGCGGATCCGATCCGCCCCGATGAAGGGACAGAGTTAGACGAAGGCACAAGTTTTGTCTCCACATTTGGTTCATCTTCTTTGCCAGTCTCGTCCACGTCTCCTCCTCCTTCGGACATGAAGTGCTCGTGATGAATGAATTCCTTTAGGTAATGAACAAAATGGCGCTCGAACTCATCAGGCTCCTCAATGTCTTCTTTGTAACCATACCTCACAACACACCTAAACATTCCTGAATCTTTTTGCCCCACGTAACGGAAAAAGAACCGCTCTGATGACGTCACCCGATTCACGGGAAGTGTCTTGATCGATAGCAAGACAAAAACCGAGTGGACCGACGAAAGATTCGAAATATAATGAGAGAACAATGGAGTTATACCGTTAACAAGCTCCGTGTAGAAAAGACCAATCCCTGGAACCCGGTTTACGTCAGGACTTGTAGCCATTTGTATAGCATTTTCACGAGAAATTTTCTCCTTCAGCTCGTACCTGTACTTGAGGACATGAACATATTGCCAAATCGCCATCATCGCCATCAAAACGACCGTTACCGTAAGTGGTAAATACTGTTGATCCTCAAAATCAAACAAGTACGTATTCGGAATCTTAAGGGTGAAAGAAGAATCTCTTCTTTAAAGAACGAGCCGACAATTACAAAAATAGACGAACTGAATTTTTAGAATACGAGCCGAGCCGCAAAGTGCTCTGACAGTTATACAATATTCTCTGTGAAAACGGTTATCTCGGGATCCCTTTTACAATCATTCCTTTTTACTATTTATAGGGTGCAAAAGTAGGGTACCCTTTACGGGTTAAATCCCCCTTTTACCCCACTTGGTCGGTGTAATACTTACTGGGCTTGGGCCCTTCCGAAACTAAACTCTTAATGGGCCGGACCCTTAAAATCTGATTCTTCGGCCGGTCTCGTCGAGTTGAAGGCCCAAGATGGGATTATGGGCTCGGGCCCATAATCTACCATCAACAGTAGCCCCCCAACCCTAGTGCGTAGCAAACGGCACGGCTAGGGTTGTAATCATTTCATCGCCCCGGTTTGATTTCTTGCGCACGTTTTCGAGGCGCGTGTGATGAACGCCCTCTTCCGATTCGTCTACTGCTGCTCCCGAGGCCTCGATTATCGGGTCGCTTGCGTGTTGAAGGCGGCGAGGTCGTGATGATTACGCCGTTCTTCGAGGTGTGATGATGACGCGGTTTTTCTTCGACCGACTCCCTCTATAAATACTTCGCTTCCTCCTCATTCCTTTCATTCTTTCTCCGCATCGATTTCGAAGGTATTCTCTCTGTTCTCTCTCCTTTTCTCAGCGCGTCTTTTCTTATTTTCCGATTATGTCTTCAAGTGTCGGTTCTTTCGACTCCATCTCCGACCATCGCCGATCTCGTACTTCCGACGAGTCGAATATCCGGTCTGTTGACCGTTTTCTCAACGAATCTGTCAGTAACTCCCGGGGTCGTAGATCTAGAACCTCTTTCAGATCGTCGGCCTCGTCCGTTGCCAGAGATTCTCCGGTTGTTGCAGAGCTACGACGTCGCGAGCTCGAAAGTCGCGTGGGAGCAGCCGGACCGAGTGCAAATCCTAAGTCCGTTACAACCATGTGCCTTCGTGATGACGACAGTGACGCGGCGTCTACAGATGAGGATAACGTACCGCTCATCAGACGCAAATCTTCTATCATTAGAGCGGCTCGTTCTGTTGGCCCGTCGTCTGATGTCGCCGATCGTTTGGACATCATTCCATTGACGAGGCGGGCGCCCGCCCCGGTTGGGTCTGTTCAGCCCGGTGGACCAGCACCGGGAATTCCGGATTACCTTCAACCGACGTCGTCGACGAGCGAGACGATTGAGCTTTCTCTCCATTTTTGCGATGCTCCAGCTTCCCTAAATACGCTCATCCCGAACCGGTGGGATCGTCCCTGGACTGCTCCGCCTGGATATCTTTGTGTATATGAAAAGCTCATCACTGATTGCGGGCTGACTTTCCCAATTCCGGCGTTCTTGCTTCAATACGCTTCGCGGCGAAAAATGGCGTTTGCGCAACTTTCTCCGGCTGCTATTCGGAATGCTTACGGCCTGATTCGTTTGGCTGAGCAGTGCGGCGTCGAACCTCGTTGTTCTCTGTACGAGGAATTGACGACGAAGAAGAATTTCGGGAAATCCAAGCCGGGCTTGGTGTATACTCAGTCTTCGCTGACCCCAAAGTTGGTTGTTGGTGCGAAGAGTAAGACCAACGATTGGCTTCGTTGGTATTTCTTTGTTAAGATCGACAACGATTCCGCTGGGGACGTGGTCGTCACGAATTACCATGGGTGGACTATTTCACCCGGTAGTTTGCTTATCCCTCCGAGGTCGATCCCTTGTTAACTGATTATCTATCTAACTTGCTTTTCTCGTTTCTTTTCCTCTTGTAGTTCGTTGTCCCAAGATCTTGGACCCGTATCCTGAGAAACTTCGCGACGACGTTAAGAAGATTCTAGCTTTGTGCCCGTATACCTGGCCCAACGAAGAAGATCCTGTTCGTCGCCCTTCCTCAAAAACAAAGAAAACGAGCCGAAGAGGAGGTCCTTCGAAAGCAAGGAAGGCTAACAAGACTCCAGGTCGGCCTTGATCTTTCCCTTCTTTCTTTATTCGTTCGATGAGTCCGTACGATTTTTCTTACATTCTTCTCTCCCCTTTCTTTTACATACCAGCTCCTTCAAAGATTATGGGGAAAATGAATGTCGACGCGGTGGGTGATTACTCATCAAGATACAAAAAGAAATCGTCGGTGACGCCGTCGAAGAGGATGAGTCGGGAAGAAGACGAGGCCATGGCCTTAGGGAAACGACTTTCCTTAGCCGAACACGAGGCTAAAGAGAGTGAGCGACGATCTTCAGGTCGTCGGGATAGGAGAGATGAAGGTGACCATCGTGATCGACGCGGTCATGGTGTCGTTGGGGCCGATCGTTCGGAAGCAAGATCCGACGTAGAGAGGGAGAGGAGGGAGAAAGAGGTGGCTGAAGCGCGGTCAGCTAAGCTACCTGTTGCCGAGGCTTCTCACGATGTGCCCTTAGGCGGCAGGGAGGTTATTTTGTACGACAACTCTCAGGTCGAGCCGACCAAGAAGCGGGCTGCTGATGATTCCGAACCGGTGCGTTCGGACCCGACCAAGAAACAAAGGACGGCCTGGGCCCCTGACTATAGGTGGCGATATGATTATAACGGGCGCGACGTCCATATCTCGACTGATTCCACATCCTGTGCGGAGCTATTCCGCAAGCTTCACGTCGGTCCATCTCCCTTCTTTGAGCTCCAAGATATGTGGGAGAGAACGGCGTTCACTGACGCTGCGAAGAAGACCGTTGCGGTAATGCCTTAAGAACTTTTCGCAATACTTTAAGTGTTTTGCTCTCTAACCGAGCTTTTACTTCTTTCTGTAGGCCATCGGCGCGATTGACAGGATGGCGTACATGTACGAGCGTCGTCTCTGCGTTGTTTCTGAGCAGAACACGGCCTCGAAGGATCACCAAAGGGCCTTGGTAGCCGAGACGAGGAGGGCTGATCAGGCGTCGAAGGGCTTGGAGAGTGCCAACTCCGAGGTGCAGCTTCTTCGCGAGGAGGTCGCCAAGCTGAAGGAGGAACGGGATAGCGCTCTTTCAGAACGGGAGCATTGTCTTGAGGAGTTGTCGAAGTCCCGAGTTGACTTTAAGCACTTGGCCGAGCAGTCACAAGCCGAGGAGGCAAGGCTTCGGAAGCGGCGCACCGAATATGCTCGTATTCACGTAACCAAGGCTCTCAAGGAGGCTGCAGACCAATTTCAGCAACGTCTCGACGGGATTCAGAGGCATTTCACTACCAGGGACGCGGCGTATCCCAAGTTCCTCGATTATAATCAGGCGGTTGGGAGCGTCGACCTGCTGAAGGCGCTGGCTGATACTGGGGAGGTCGTCTTAAACTCCAAGGACGTGATTGAGAGGCTTGAAGCTGATGCGGAAGAGCTTAAGAACGAGGTCAATGCGTTCGACATTGCCGAGCTGGAGGAAGGCTGGAATGACGTCGGAAATCTCTTCACGGGCTCTCTCGTTGCTGAGGAGTTTGCGCCTTCGGTTGAAGGTGTTGACGATGAAGTTGCTGGTGACGTCGAGGCCGTCGACCAAGTCGTTGGTGATGGCGACGCCCAGGTCGGAGATCCTCCTCAAGACGAGGCCGCGTCTTGAGTTTTTATGTTGTTTTTTTTTAAGTTATTTGCCGCGTAGTCGGCTTTTGTAAGACTCTTGCCACTTCTGTTGGCTTTTCCTTTATTGAATATCTATTTCATTTATTATCTTTTGCGTATATTGTTGAGTTTGTTCCGCGCAGGTTATTGAGGACGACCTCAAGAACTTGGTCGATAATCGTGTTTGGGTCGGATCCAAGACACTCGGTGGTACAACCTCAAAGGTCGTTCCGCGCAAGTTATTGGGGACGACCTCAATAACTTGGTCGATAATCGTGTTTGGGTCGGATCCAAGACACTCGGTGGTACGACCTTCGAGGTCGTTCCGCGCAAGTTATTGGGGACGACCTCAATAACTTGGTCGATAATTGTGTTTGGGTTGGACCCAGGACAATTTTCGGTGCGACCTCCGGGGTCGGCTTATCCTGTTCGAATGATTAAAACGAGCGTGATTGCGAGTTCGGCCTCGGCTTACGTGATCAGTCGTTTTAATCGTGCGAGTACGGAACTCGGCTTTCGTTCGATTAGACACCGGGCCAGGGTGTTAACGTATTTCGTTTCGTTTCTGTCTTTAAAAAGATAGATTTTATTAATATTTGCAGTTGTGCCTCGTAAACGAGGCTGCCTACGTACCCTCTGATCGGAGGGATCAAGCCGCTCGTAGTTCACATTACATAGTGAGGCATCGGTAAGGCCGAGCTCCCTTTTTTTTTTAATAATAGTATCGCTTCAGATGCATCGAATTCCATGTGCGGGGGACTTCGACGCCGGACATTGTGAGGAGTTCGTAGTCTCCGGGTCGGACGATCTTCGATATCTGATAGGGACCTTTCCAATTCGCGCCTAGCTTCCCCGCGTTGAGTTCGGCCGTGTTTTCGAACACTTTTCTGAGGACGAGGTCGCCTTCGCTAAAATGCCGATTATGGACTTTCTTGTTGTAGTATTTCGCTGCGGCGAGTTGATAATTCTGGATTCGACATAGCGCGGTATTGCGGTTTTCTTCCAGGTCGTCGAGACTGTGCCTCATCATTTCATCGTTGAGATCATTATTCTGTATCATCATGGAACGTCAGAGGCTTGTACACCCTACTTCGGCCGGGGCCATCGCTTCCATTCCGTAGGCTAAGGAAAACGGAGTTTGTTCGGTGGCGCTGCGCGGGGTCGTTCTGTATGACCATAGGACGCCGTCGAGTTCGTCTGCCCAGACTCCTTTTTTGGCTTCCAGCCGTTTCTTGAGTCCGGCGAGGATTGTTTTGTTTGTTGCCTCAGCCTGGCCGTTGCCTTGGGGGTAACGCGGTGTTGACTTGTTCAGACGAATTCTCCAGCTAGCGCAGAAATCTTCGAACTGTTGCGAAATAAACTGCGAGCCGTTGTCCGTGATTATTTCGTACGGTAGGCCGTGCCGACAAATGATGTATTTCCAAACGAAGTTCTGTACCTCTTTGGCTTTGATTGTTGCATAGGATTCAGCTTCGACCCACTTGGTGAAGTAATCAGTCATGACGAGGATGAAGCGTTTTTGCCGCGAAGCTGGAAGTGGACCAACGACGTCCATGGCCCAACGCATGAAAGGGTATGGCGCGGCGCCAGCTTTCATCAGTTCGGTCGGCTGGTGGATGACGGGGGCGTGCCGTTGGCATTGCTCGCACTTGAGCACGTAGTTTTTACAATCCGAGATCATCGTCGGCCAGTAGTAACCGAGCTTTCTGATTTTGAGTGCGAGAGATCGTCCTCCTGAGTGGTTTCCACTTGCTCCCTCGTGTGTTTCTTTCATGACTTCTGCCGCGTCCGCCTTATGGAGGCAGCTGAGCACTGCCCCAGAGGCGTTGTACCGAAGTAAGCATTCGCGGTACAGAGTATATTTTGACGATTTGGCGCGTAGACGCCGTGCTTCCCATTTGTCTACCGGAACCGTCCCATCTGACAGGAAATCGCGTATTTCAAGGCGCCAATCGTCGGGATCGCTTATCGGATCTGGTGCGGCGCGGCTGCACACAAGGTTGATGGATTCGATCCCTTCAATGCTGGGGTGGTCAATGCTTTCGACTGGTATGACGCGGCGAAGGTCTGGGTCGGACGTTGAGGCTAGTGCTGCTAGGGCGTCTGCGGGAGCGTTATCTCCCCGTGGTATCTTGGTTAGCTCAAACTCTGTGAATTGTTTGGACAGACGCTGGACGACCTTGAGGTACGCGTCCATTCTATCATTTCTTGCTTCGTAGTCGCCGCTATATTGACTTGCTACGAGCTGTGAATCGATCATGGCACGGAGTCGTCGGACGTTCATCCCAATTGTGAGTCGGAGTCCAGCGATGAGTGCTTCGTATTCGGCGACGTTGTTTGTCGCCGCGAAACGTAGCCGGAAGGACTGCTCCAACATTTCGCCGGTTGGGGAGACGAGCCTGATGCCGACACCCGATCCATGCGAAGAGGACGAGCCGTCTGAATAGAGGGTCCAAGTACCATTCGTCTGATTGGTGCTTAGTGTGGTGTCGTCCGGGTCCATTACTGGTAACTCGACGATGAAGTCGGCGAGGACTTGAGATTTCATGGCTGGTCGAGCCCGGAAGTCGATATCGTATTCACTGAGTTCGACGGCCCACTTGGTCATCCTTCCAGACAAGCTTGGACTGTGTAACGCCGCTTTGATAGGTTGGTTTGTAAGCGAGACCACGGTATGAGACTGGAAGTAGGGACGCAACTTCCTCGCCGACGTAACGACTGCTAACGCAGCTTTTTCCATTGTAGGATAGCGGACCTCGGCCTCGATTAGCGATTTACTTACATAGAAGATTGGTCTCTGTTCGCCGCGGTCGTCTCGTACTAATACCCCGCTGACGGCCCAACTGGATACAGCTATGTATAAGAATAAAGTTTCACCTTTCTCAGGTTTTGCGAGTACCGGTGGCGTCGTCAGATATTTCTTAAGTTCGACGAACGCTTTCTCGCTTGCGTCATCCCAGGTAAACTTGTCTCTTCGCTTTAGGAGGTTGTAAAACGGCAAACATTTGTCCGTCGACCTCGAGATGAATCGATTGAGGGCCGCGATCCGGCCGGTCAACCGTTGTACTTCCTTGGCGTTCCTGGGAGAGGGTAACTCCAGTATAGCGCGAATTTGTTTTGGGTTGGCTTCTATCCCTCTCTTGGTGACGACGTAACCCAGGAACTCACCGGAAGTTACCGCAAACGTACATTTGGCCGGGTTTAACTTCATTTGGTATTTGTTTAGCACGTCGAAGCATTGTCGGAGGTCTGAACGTGATCGTCAGCTTTCAATGACTTAACGAGCATGTCGTCGATGTAGACTTCAACAGTTCGGCCGAGCTGTTCGGCGAACATTTTGTTGACGAGGCGCTGATACGTTGCTCCGGCGTTCTTCAGACCAAAATGCATCACCTTGTAGCAGTACGTTCCGCGATCGGTGATGAAGGACGTCTTTTCCTGATCGTCCTTATGCATGAGAATTTGGTTGTATCCAGAGAAAGCGTCCATGAACGATAGGTTCTCGTTCCCTGCTGTGGCTTCGACGAGCCGGTCGATATGCGGTAAAGGGTAGCTGTCTTTTGGACAAGCCTTATTCAGATCAGTGAAGTCGACGCACACCCGCCACTTACCGTTTTTCTTTTTGACTACGACGGGATTTGCCAACCACTATGGATATCGGACTTCGATGATGGAGCCGGCGCCTAGCAGCTTTTCTACCTCGTCATTTACTGCTTTGGCTCGTTCCGGACCCAATTTGCGTCTTTTCTGCTTAACAGGTTTGAATGTCGGATCCACGCCTAGCTCGTGGGACGTTATCGATGGGTCGATTCCCGGCATGTCCTCAACGCTCCAAGCGAAGGTTGACGAATTCTCTATGAAGAGGGCCACAAGGGCCGCTTTGATTTCTGGACTAATTTCAGCTCCGATGCCGACGCATCGCAGTGGATCCGACGCGTCGATATTCACAAGTTCCGTCCGACTTAGCTCCGATTCCTCGTAGGATTTGCCCGGTGCCTTTGCTACTGCGGAGCGGGGCGTGGGCTCCTCCTTTGGTTGCTATAATTTCTTTTCGGCGCGGTTCTTGTGTTCGATCAGGAAACACGTCCGCGCTACTTGCTGATTTCCTTTGAGAGTAAAGATTCCCTGATGAGTGGGAAACTTGACGCACTGCTGGTAGGTGGACGCGACGGCCTGCATTTGATGAAGCCACGGCGTCCCCAAGATTACATTGTATATCGTCGGTTTATCGATGACAACGAACTTAACCCAGGCGATCGTACCGCCAACAAACGTGGGTAGTTTGATAGTGCCGAGAGACATGATGAAATCGCCATCGAACCCAGCCAATGGTCGAGAACGCGGCTTTATACACCGGTCAGCTACGTTCATCGCGGTGAGGGTGTCTTTGAAGATTAGGTCGACTGAGCTGCCTGTATCGATCATGACGCGCGTAACTCGGCTATCGCTGACGATTAGCTCGACAACCAACGGATCGTTGTGGGGGAGATCGACTCCGACGAGGTCGTCTTTCGTGAAAGAAATGGGTTCGATCTCCACGGAAGGTTGGCTCGGCGTTACTGGCCACGTCTCCATCATTTCGGCTTTCTTTCGACACTGCTTGATTGAACGGACCGAATCGTTGCAATTTTGAAGACCGCCCATGATCATATGGATTTGTCGAACGACAGCGGGGGCGTCGGCGACAGCTTTGCCATGGCGTTGTCTTTTGGCCGAATCGTTTGCTTGATCGTCGCCTCCAGCTGCTCCGTCGGCTCGATCCTGGAGGAATTGCCGAGCAGTGGCCTCGTTTCGTTTTTGGTTTTTATTGCCCCCTTGGGCTCGGTCACATTCGATGGTGATGCCGCCGCTCTTATACTTAGCCATGAGGAGTCCTTGCAGGTAGCGACAGTCTTCCGTCGCGTGAGCCTTGCTTTTATGATACTCGCAATACACCGGCCCTGTAGTAATGGCCTCGGTATCTCTTGCTCATTTGTTCCATTGTTTGGGCGCCGTGTCTTCACTATTAATGACGAACGTGGCCGGCTTTCTACCTTGGCTCGTATTGCGGTCGAGGTGCTGTCTTGGCTCCGCAGGTTTTACCACAGGAGCTTCTTTCGGCGCCGATGCCTTTGTTACTACGTGCTTTCGTGACAGAATGAGCCGTTCCTCCTCTAATTCGATGTACCTCGTTGCTCTATGAAGTGCGTCCTCGAGCGTGTTCGGGACATGGAGCGTGATATCATCCCTAAACTTAGAGTCGTACCACATCGCGTTGCGCAGAGCTACGATTGCGGCTTCATCTGGGACGACGATCCGGGTAATGACGTCCTTGAAACGGTCGATAAATAACCGGAGCGACTCCGTGGGTCCTTGCGCAAGGGACTACAGGTCGGCATTGGTCGTCTGGTTCTGTATGAGCGGCGAGTAATGCTTGAGAAACGTTACGGACAGTTCACGATAACTGCTGATTGAGTTCGGCTTAAGTCTTGAGAACCAGTTGAGGGCGGCACCGGTTAGATGCTCGGTGAAAATCTGGCATTGTCCTGCTTCGAAGTTCTCGTCGGTTAGTTCGGCTCGGTTGATCGCGATGCCGAATGATGTTAGGAATTCTTTTGGATCGCCCTTTCCGTTATAGGGCTCGAGCTTTATCTTTTGGCGCCCTCGGAGTGAGACGCTGGTTATTCTTCGAGTGAAAGGAGTTTGCTGTGTTTCTTCAAGGACGCGGTCGAGTTCCGGTGCGGCACTTGTGGCCTTATGAACCTTTGTGTTCATTTCCTGGACAATGCGTCGTAGTTCGGCGAGCTCTAGGTCTCGGGTATTTTCGCTTGACGAAGTGACAGGATGGATTTGCCGGGTCGGCACTTGGTTTCCTTGAGCGGGTCGCACACCTTGCATCTGACTTGCGCTTAGGCGATTGATTTCATCCTGAGCGCAAGCATGGGCTGCTGCCAGAGATTCAAGTCGCACGCTCGTCCTGGCTTCTTGCTGGCTCAGGTGCGTGAGGATGTTTTGAAGCAGGTCGTCCGGTTCGCTGCGGTCCTGACTTCTTTGGTTCGTCCCGGCCCTAGTGTTAACATGTGGGTTCGTCGTGTTACGTCCGTTCGAGGGAGTTATCTGAGCATCAGGACGTGGTGCAGGGTGCGGTCCGATAGCTGCCGCGGTAGGTCCTTCCGGCGTCGGAGGTAGCGAAGGCGGTGCGGCTGCGGGCGTGCATGCTTCTCCTCCCGAGCTGGAGGCACTTGCGCCGAGTGCGTTTTGGAACGCGTCTGTCATCTTTGCTGTTTCGTCGGTTCGTAGTTTTGAGAGAAATCTTCGAGCTTCTCCCCTACCTGGCGCGCCAACTGTTGATCCTCAAAATCAAACAAGTACGTATTCGGAATCTTAAGGGTGAAAGAAGAATCTCTTCTTTAAAGAACGAGCCGACAATTACAAAAATAGATGAACTGAACGAGCCGAGCCGACAATTACAAAAATAGATGAACGAGCCGAGCCGCAAAGTGCTCTGACAGTTGTACAATATTCTTTGTGAAAACGGTTATCTCGGGATCCCTTTTACAATCATTCCTTTTTACTATTTATAGGGTGCAAAAGTAGGGTACCCTTTACGGGTTAAATCCCCCTTTTACCCCTCTTGGTCGGTGTAATACTTACTGGGCTTGGGCCCTTCCGAAACTAAACTCTTAATGGGCCGGACCCTTAAAATCTGATTCTTCGGCCCGTCTCGTCGAGTTGAAGGCCCAAGATGGGATTATGGGCTCGGGCCCATAATCTACCATCAACAAATACCCACCGCTTGTAAACTTGTACATGACCGACGATAGGTATAACATCTCTATGGAGCCAAAGACGATTAAGAAGATAACAATCCACACTATGTTCGTCTTCCAGATAACCAACATTATGAGAGTCACCATTGAGGTTGTGATGACCATGACGGTTACAACGGCGATCCCATAAGCGTGGCCAATCTTCTCAGTGGTTCTGAAAGCGACGGTAACAGCGATGCATGCAAGCATGAGTAAGTAGTTGATCTCCGGGATATAGACTTGTCCCTCGTACTTAGCCGAGGTGTGAACCACTTTCACTCGAGGGAAACAACCCATACGTAGAGATTGCGAGATGACTGAAAAGGCTCCTGATATCATAGCTTGGCTCGCGATGATCGATGCTGCCACCGCCACAACAAATGTTGGCCAGTATAACGGATCTGTTAAAAAGAATTATGTGTTATTGCACATTAATATTAACTAGGGCTCGAATACGTTATTAACAGTTACATTTATTTTTGGCCAGTATAATATTTAAGAACATTTAACCATGTTTTATTTAATGATTAAACTAACCAGGGATTGAGTCGTAGAAAGTATTGGACACATTGGAAGTATGTTTAGTAAGGTACGCAGCCTGCCCGCAATATATTGTTACTAACGCCGGATATGCGACACATGAGAAACTAATCTGCGACATTATTTTAGGCAAAATTGTGTTAGTGAATTAAAAATAAAACTACTTATATATCAGTATGTTTAATCTCCTCTAGGGGATGTAAATTATAAAAGTAACCTGTACGGCTTGAACACTAAAATGACCTAGATCAGCAAACATGGCCTCCGTTCCTAAATTCAACAAATTACATTTCAATCAATAATAAGGTAAATTTGATAATGTCGGATTAAAATATAAGACAAAATATTATGGAATATATTTGGACTCTCACCAGTGATGCAAAGGAAAACACCTCCGAGGGAAATCCAACCTTTTCGACCAGTTCTTCTAAAGTAGTAAATGATATAGAGTGGATTAAGTGCCTTTAAGACGGTAATGTCATGCTTGAACAGATTAAAAAGACCGATTCCGATCAGAAATGTGAACCATACGAGGATGATCGGAGCGAATGAGAATCCGACTTTATCGGTTCCAAACTGCTGAAATGCGAATAGAACAATCAAGATTGCAACCGAAACACCCACAACTGTGTCTGCACATTTAGTGATCAAGTCAAATGCCATTAGATCACGTTTACTTACGTTACATTTTTGCATATATCAGATTAATAAACGAGGAGATGAATGTGTTGAGTTTACCTTGGCCGAGAGATTTGATTCCACTTACTGCTGAAAGTACTGGATCAAATAAGATAAAACAAAAAACATACAATTTGTTAGTACGAATGTCATCAAATACAAATGTTTATAGAGAGAAGTTCATCTAGAAAATTGTTTTGGAGCTATGACTGTCTTTTAGCATGTGAAATTGTAACACGTGAACAAAACCCAATTTAAAAGTTTAAATATGCATAAAAATTGAAGTATATAATTCTGAGAAAGATAAAGTTAACACAGCAAATATACCATTATGACAAAAAAAAAATTCAAAAAAGTCTATAAATAGTTAATTTTACACAGCCCCCGGTTATACCTCATGGTTAATAGTATTCTTAAGTTGATTGGTTAGGTACCTGAAATGGAAGGAGTAAGGATGCCATCACCAATGACCATGGAAGTTCCCATAATAGTGACGAGGAAGAGTATAATCTTAGCGAATTTAGAACTCTCGAGCTTCTCTTTGATCATATGGGCTCTTTTGAGCTGTGTGGTTGGAAGTTGAAGTGTATAGTTGGAGAGTTCTGTATCTTCTGGTTCTTGGTTTGGAATTAGTCCCATTTTCGCATACCGACATATCAGCGAGTACAAAGCAAATGTTCCTCCTGCGTTTAAATATTGTACATACGCAACTTTTCTAATTAATTAACTAATCAACCAAAAAAACTTTATAAACACTACATGGATATATTTATTATTTACCAACTTGGAGAATATAAGTCTTATAAGCTCTTTTCTATATGAAAATATATCACCAGATCAATGTCATAGTTCTAGTTTTTATTTATTTTAATATAGATAAAAGAATTACACTTCAAAGTTTAATATGAAAAATTAGAAATTGAGAATTTTATTGAATTAATAGAAAATCACGTTCAAAGATTTTATATATAATATACAATACAATTGTATTCAAAATAAATCCTTCGATTTTGACATTTTCAAATCATAGAACAAACTTATATATATGAGGTTCAAAGTAACAAAAAATAAGTTTACATAACTCTATTATTATTTCAGTGTATATACTGAATGTTTTATAATATCTTATCTAGCTAAAAGTATAATTAATAACATATTTATTTCAATTATTTTTATTTTTGAAATACTGTAATTGTTCACACGTGAAATAAATGAATGAGAAAACTAAGAATAATGCCACACACTTTATAAAAACTTATCTAAAATGCCACTTTGACTTTCTTCTTTCCTGGGATGCCATATCAACACTTAAAAAGACTTAACTATCCTTCACTAAAAGCCACATTCTTTTTTTTCTCTCATTTTTTTTCTTTGTTCTCTCTCTTCTCCTATCCTTCTTCTCTCGATCTCTTTTCTCTCTCTCTCACCTTCTTTCCTCTCTCTCTCCAACGACAACAAAGAAAGCCTTCCGAGATTCTATGATTTGGAAAAATCATGGAGTACTCGACATCTTTCACAACTAACTCACCAAAAACTTAATCGTTTTAGCCGGTTTCAACAACTTCTTTCAATGATTTTTCTGGCGAGTTACCAAACACGTCTTTTTTTCGGAGCTTCCATTCTCTAATCTCGCTTCTAACAAAAGCTTTTACATTTCTAACGGAATCTCATTCAGATCCGATTCCATGAGATCTAGAACAGGTTCATGGACATTATTTTGAAAATTTTGTGGACAACATTTATCATCACAACAATTTGTGGTAGACAATATGACAAATTCACACATCTTGTCTACCGTTTCCTTGTGATTTATTTTGTCCATTCAACATTAAATTATGTGATCTCGATCTCAAAATTTTAGTGGACAAATTAACATTCAGTGGACAACTTAAATTTTATGCCTAATTTGTTAAATCAATTTAGGTATACAAATTATTGTAGACAATATTTTTTGAGGAATTTTCGGCAACCTTTGCTATCTTGTAAGTTCAATGGCTCATTTTTTTAAAAATATGTTGATTAAATGAATTTTGTATGGATATATGGTTTTGAATTCTGTTGATTTCAATGTGGATATGAAATTAAATATTCTTGTCCACTAAATTTTTGTGAAATATGTAGCATTGAATGTGGATAACGATTCTTGTCCGTCAAATTTTTTCGAAATCTATTGATTCAAAATCTTGTCCACTAATTTGTTTAGTAGACAACAATTTTTGTCTATCATTTTCTCACTTGTTTAGTATAGGAGTAATTTCGTCAGTTCAAACCACAATAATTCAAAATTATGGTAATTTCAAAAAGAAATTTTTTTTATGGCATTTCTTGTAAGTTTTTTGGTCAAAGTGGCATTTTTGACCAAATTCCCTAAATGAATCATATTAATTCCATTCAATCATATGGTTCGGTATGTATAACTTTGTCATGATGACTATTGACACTATCTATAATATCTTTTAGTATGTTTTAATGTCTAGTTCATAATATAAACCACGTAAACAAAGTTTTGTAATATTTTTAACCTAGGGGGTACAAATGAAAAATATTACTAGTACTAACATCTCACATCACATGTGAATCAACATGTAAAAATAGTTCAACGTCGAAACTCGTTCGAACTCTTGACTTCTGAGCATATGCCAAAATATCAAGAAGACTTTAAGGACTCGCGTTACTTAGAAATCAAGACTTGTTTTTACGTTTATTGGATTGCGTAAATCACGTCACTTGATAATTATATACTCCTTCTGTATGATAAAGAATGATTTTTGAGGTTTTATTTTTGTATCAAAAATATCAAAAAAAATGATTTTCTTTAAATTTTTATCAATTAATGTTATGAAAAATAATTTGGTATGAATAAATAGTTATTTATAACTAAACTGTTAAAAACTCTATAAAATTAATATTTTTGATACAGAGGGTAAAATGGTCAACATGCACATCGTACCAAATGTTCATCGGCAGGACGTGCGTCACAAAATAAAGAAGTCAACAGTATTAATTTTGTTTATTAATGTAGCTATATGACAAAAAAAAAAAAAAAAAAAAAAAAAAAAAAAAAAAAAAAAAAACTAGTGAAGTTTTGATTCTCGATTAACTTCATTATAGTAGATCTACTAAATTATAATGCGGATCCAATAAAAGCGCGACCATCGTGTGTGTGTGTATTTCCTTCGGTAGTTTTAAGTTAGAACTTAGAACTTATAACATTACTATAAAATATTTTAATTTCATCAATCTTAATCACAT
The DNA here is from genome assembly GCF_000004255.2 of Arabidopsis lyrata subsp. lyrata. Classification (NCBI taxonomy): domain Eukaryota; kingdom Viridiplantae; phylum Streptophyta; class Magnoliopsida; order Brassicales; family Brassicaceae; genus Arabidopsis; species Arabidopsis lyrata. The sequence continues at coordinate 214,773 of NW_003302547.1, read as the reverse complement.
AGCTATATATGATAAGTCTACAATTTATTCCATCAACCATCAATCATAATTGATTCATTATTTAGAGAATAAGAAAAGGTTAGACATTTCATTTTTTTCTTTCTCTTTTTTATTTTTTTTCTTTCTTTCTAAAATGAATTATATCATTTATATATACAAACATTAATCGTAGTTTATATATTTACTAGTGTTATGGCCCCTGCTATGCAGGAGCATATGCTATTGTTAAAAATTTAGTGATTTTTGTTAATTTTAAAGGATTTAGAAATAAGATTTAGAAAATTAATTGGAAGATCTGGAATAAGTTGCAAATCCCATCCTTTTATAATATGAGACAAACGATACATGATGGTTTGAAGAAATTAGTGGATGAAAGTGGGAAGTTAATTTGATTATGGTTGAAAAGAAAGAAGAGTGGGATCGTGGATTCGTGGTTTCATTTAAAACAATTTGTAGTTAAAAAAAAAATCAGTTTTCGACAGATAAAAAAAGGATTAAAGGAAAAATAACTAAAATATATTTTTTTTTTAACTTTTACAGAGAAAAAAAAAAAAAATTTCCCTTTTTAAAATTGTAGATGACACATGTCACTCTGAGAATTGCCGACTGACTTCTCTTTTATATAATAAAGGATTTAAAAAAAAAATCAGTTTTCGACAGATAAAAAAAGGATTAAAGGAAAAATAACTAAAATATATATATTTTTTTAACTTTTGCAGAGAAAAGAAAAAATAAATTTCCCTTTTTAAAATTGTAGATGACACATGTCACTCTGAGAATTGCCGACTGACTTCTCTTTTATATAATAAAGGATGTATCATTCCCAATCTTAGGCGATACAATGAACATCTTTCTATTTACAAAGAATTTCACTGTACATGTGAAACAGATATTAGAATTATTTATTGATTAGAGAGAAAATTAATCTATCTTATTTAAAAAAACAATATTGTAGAAAATTTAATTTGTGAAAAACTCATAATATGAGAATTATAACAAACTATCAACTGTCTAGAAAGCGAAAAAGGGATACCTTCACCATTATCGTTAGCCTGAAGAACAATGAAAACGTATTTGAGGAGTGCGACGAGAGTAATCGTGTAGATGATGAGCGAGAGAACACCAATGACATCATTTTTGTCATTGATGCCTTCAGTGAAAGTACTTGCATACACATACAACGGTGATGTCCCGATGTCTCCATACACCACTCCTAGGCTCTGAAATGCCAAACTCATCGTCGTTGTCCAGCTCATCTATTTCATACATGATATCTCACAATCATCAAATTTTATATTCATGATCATCTTCTTAACAAACACAAAATATTTAGTTACATACCAATGAGGGACGCCCGGTATTTGTTGGAGTTTGTCCGGCCTCTATGCTGAAAGAGTCGGGTCGATATAGTTTTCCCCATGATTTCTGATAAATAACCAAATATTTAACAACAAAAGTTTTAAGAAATATGACTTTGATGACTACGTAAACACAATAACTTGTACAAATATATGGTTGAGATTTGATAATTTCCAATCTAGTATTACTACAATAACTACTTAATTCACTCTTTTGTAATATTTCCCAAGCTGGTGCATGCTTCTGATTTTTTCTTAGTAGCAAGAAAATAACTTATGTTTGTAACTCGACCAATACCTCTTACGAAAAAAACAGATGATTGTATGAATTCAAACAACATAAGAGAATTAAACTAAATACATGTATATATACTTATCTATGAACAAATATTAACTTTTAGAAGTAGATAGAATTGAAGAAAGATGAGAGATGATATCTAAAAAGTGGAATAAAATCATACCTTTTTTTCATTCAACTTGTTCTCATGGTTATTAACTTCATCACCATCTATTTGCTGTTCCTCACCATCCATTTTTTGTTGTTGTGATTTTGTGACAAGTGAGAGAGATGGGCTAATTAGTTGTGTTTTTAACTGTTCTTTTTCCAGTGGTCTTTATAGGCGTAATAATAGTAAGCTGACTTGTGTTTAAACAAACACCCAAAAAACTCAACCAGTGTGTGGAAATAGAGTTATTTAATGTGGTAGGGACGCGTCTCAAACACGTATTGCCGGCTGTTGAAACTCTTAAACTAGTATTTAAATCTACATCAAAATTTAATGCAAAAATGTTTTGGGAAATGAACTACCTAAAGAGTCGGAATATTCCTTGGTTAATACGTAGAACATCTTCCGAATCTTTTTTCCGACGTAGTCTGAGAATGATTACAAAACTAATAGATTTATGTAGTAGCTAGGTCTCTTGAAGAATTCTAAAGGTTAGTCTATAGTTACGAAAATTTGGGACGGATACGAGTCTAGTCGGGAAAATCAAATAGAGATACCTAGGTGATCTTCACTTGGAAGGAATGGTTCACGTCTTAATAGGTATTATTAAAGGTTGATCCCGAATCTTTAATAAAAATGTTCAAAACTTTCTTGTTACAAATAAAAATAAACATGTATCCTGAATAGTTCTAAAAATTAGTATGCAATATATAGGTTTTCGATAGGATTGTCCATTTAAGATATCTGGACAAAACAATATTGATAAGGGTGTATAACGGATAGTTTGAAGTTTGAAATCCAAGTCGTTCACATGTGTATGTGAACGGATACATCTACTGGGTCATACGGTGCGGGTTCTATCTGGACCTTCATCAACCGTAATTAGGTCACCATTCAAACAATTAGATGAGTTTGTGTCATTATGTGCATTGGTGAGTTTTTACTTGTTAAAAAAAATAAAATAATGTATGAGACGGTTCATATATATCCAATATTTTTACGCATTGAATAAATGATGTAAAATACTTCTTCCGTCCCAAGAAGATAGATTTTTTAGAAATTTCACATTCTTTAAGAAATAATGTATAATGACAATTTTAATCTTTAAACATTTTAACATATTTTAAAGAGTATATTATTTATTGTTGTTTAATAAGGATAAAATAGGTAAACTGTTTTATATTTTACGTTAGAAACACAAAACTTCTATTTTCGTGGGACAAAATTTTTTTCTAAAAGATCTATCTTCATGGGATGGAGGGATACTTGATTTTTTCTAAAAAAAAATTTTTTAAACTATCATATAATTTTATTATACTGGCCGATATAATTTTATTAGGGAAAAAAAATATTTGGGTTCATACTAAGTACTACTAACTAATCTTGTTCTGTTTGCGCTAATGAGTCGCTTGTTTTGCATCGTCTATTCTACTGTCTCTTGCGGATCGTCACTCCTAAAACATCTCTATCGACTCTTTTCTCGAGTCAATTTCCCCTCACCAATTGTATTGTTGCCTTCTAATTGATCTATATAAAATTACGTATTATTGAGGGTTATTTTATTTGTTGGCATTATTAAGGGTAAAACTTGTATATTTTCTTTTATCTCATGTCAGCTTTGCTAATTCAATGGCTTGTTACCAAATATATTCCCTTTCTCCACACAATTACTTCAACGGTACTATCTTGTATATTTTAAGTTCCTAGAGAATATATTGACTTACTAGCGTTACATTAATAATACATTTTAGAAGTGTTCAAAATAATAATGTTATTGGAATCTATTAATTGACACATGTCTAGCAACGGCAAACTACAAAATAAGATATCGCATGATTCATCTTTGATAGCCATTTTTCACTACGTCTTCAATATTTTAACTTTTCCAATCAAATCACAATGAGCGTTGACTTATCTAATTCTTCATCTCTTTATTATCTCAAACCGAAAAACATCAAAGTTTGACATAGTGCTTGAAACTAGCAAGTCCAACAGCGAAATAAGGAAAATACATACATATAGTTCACAATGCCCATCATTTAGCGATGTTTTGTCGATGCAGATCATAGGATATTTCACACGAGGCAGTTACATTATTAGCCTACTGCAAGAACTCCCTTGGGTCAGCGACATGGCCGGTTAAAGCCGAGGCTGCAGCTGTGTAAGGAGAAGCTAAGTAAATCTGCCCTTCTTTGTGTCCCATCCGACCGGGGAAATTCCTGTTCGTCGTTGAGACACACACCTGTAACAAACATTTTAAAACACATGTCTCTGTTAGTCTCACTACATATAAACCTCCACATTTACCATCTACTAGATAAGAGTTCTCAGTGGTATAAGTAAAAATTTTAACAAACTTTCATAATGGAAGAAATTATTTTCGGCTTTTTTCTACTGGACAAGTAATGGCGACAAAATATGCATCTATGCCACCACAATATTGAATATGAATCATTGAATCGCAACTACATGACGCCAAATCAGATAATTCAAGTGGATAAACCATATGTATAAATCCAGGGGAAAGGATATAGCGATTAGTTTTTTTTCTTTTTGTCGTGATTCAGCATTTATAGAGTTAATGATTTACTCATTTTCAAAAATAGTTGAAGTGCAGATAATTGGATAAGTAGGATAAAAAACGGATACGTACCTGAGGTTCATTCAAGCGAGCGTAGGTGTCTGCTGGGCCACCAAGGCAAGCACCACAGCTAGGACTGGCTGGAGTGTCACATCCAGCTTCTTCAAAGATCTGCGCACATGTCTTTCCACCTGATCCAGGCACCGGGAGAGCGTACACATCCATCCACACCTGAAAAGATGACCAGATAGATACAATGCACTTGGTATTTGTATTCTTTAATTAAACCACTTGAGATAGTAACAATGTCGAAATATAATGCTAACCTTCTGAGTAGCAGGGACAAGGAAAGTTGGGACTTTGACCTTTCTTCCCTGAAAATACACAATCAGATTTTCCATGAGATTAAACGGCAAACAAATCGAGATTATAGAGAAGAGAAAAGAACCTTAGACAAAGAATCAAATAAGATTTCCTAATGTCAGACAACATGCCAGCAAAACTGACTCAACCAGACAAACCAAACACATAACTATGCTTGCCCTAGAAAACAATTAAGAAAACAATCGCTAAAAAATTTAAACAGTTTCCATTTGATGAAGTCTTTAGCTTCAGATCATAAACAATAACAAGATAACAGATCCTTTTGCAAGATTGAAGATTGTAGTTTCTTGCCCAAAATCAAGTAAAACGGAGCTAGGCATGATTACTAAGATACAGACAAGAAGTGGAACTTACTGCTGCGTGGAAAAGTTTAGCTGCAGCCATAAAGTCCTCTGTCTTCCCACCAGTACAAGAACCAATGTATACTCTGTCAATTTTCACATCTTTGCATTCTCTTGCTAGAGCCCGATTGTCAGGAGAATGAGGCTGACAAAAAAAATAACAATAACAAAAAAAAATTAGTAACATAATGGGGCAGAAATAACTCAAGTGTTTAAATTGGTTATCGTAAACCCACCTTAGCCACCACAGGCTCTAGCTTTGACACGTCAAATCTATAATCTGCGACAAAGCTATGGAAGAAAACAACAAAGAAAAAAACATAATTACAAAAGGAAAGGTTAACCAACAGAGAGATAACCACAGAGGGCAATCAGCAACCAAAAATTGCTCCCAAACAAAAGACAAAATTTGTACTTAAAGAGAGAGAGAGAGAGAGACTATTCTATCAAGTTGTATTACTCATATGAAGAGTAGGTTCGAAACATGTTGTGTTACATATAAGAGTACTGAGGTATTTCCAGATGCACTAAAAATTCATATAGTAATACCAGCAGTCCATATTTACTCTGCCCACTGTTTAGAAATTCTAGGGTACCATGTGTCGTACCTTGCATTGCCATCACTATATACTGGCTCAAATGGTACAGATGTCCTATTCTGCAGAAGATATAAGAAGAGGAGTATACATACATCAACACAATGCTCCTTGAAAAAACACATGATTTACAAGAAAACAAGACAATATACATACCTCAACATAATTTAATGTCGTCGCATCAGGAGGGATGACACCATTCTTTCCCCCAGCTTCCACAACCATGTTGCACAATGTCATTCTTTCTTCCATCTAGCAGCCAAAAAAAATTGAAACAACGGATTATAAATCAAAGAAAACATCATATGCCAGCTATTATTTTTTATTCCCATAGGAGAAGGGACCCATAATGTAGGAAACACAGAATAATTTCTTACACTCAAACTTTCGATAGTTGTACCACTGAACTCCATCGTTTTGTAAGTTGCACCAGCAACAGATATTTCACCAATGATCTACAAAATTGGAAGCAAGTTCAAGATCGAGATGAAGGACGCCAGATAGAATCCCAAAAGAGTAACCACTAAATAAATAAACCATCAATTTAGAGAATTCACAGTAATATGACTAGAACACATCAAACAGCGTAATGAACAGACATGACTAGAACACATTAAAAGGTGTAATGTGCCTCATACTACTGTCAACAATGATATGTGAAGGATTTCAGTAGCTGGAAAAGGAAATAAATGCTGTAAAACATATCACACTCACTTGCAAAATCAGATCCTTTGCTTGTAAATAACTGGGCATTTCACCATCCAAGATAAACCTCATTGTTGGTGGAACCTGCAAAGTCAGGAATCAGGATATCAGCTTCAGAAACTACAGTATAAATTGGAGAGGGGAAAGGAAACTACTCTAGCAAGCCTTTTTCAAGTTGAAACAGGCACCATTGATTTCCATTTAAAACAATGAACAAAACTATAGCATAGAGAATCAAAGGAATCAGCTATTATACAAACCTTAAGGAGGATTTTTCCAGTGCCTAACACAAAGCCTGCATCAGTGTTTCCAATCCCTGTAGCAAATTGACCAAATGCTCCAGCAGTACAAGTATGTGAGTCTGTTCCTAACAAAACCTATAATAGAGAAACACATCATTTAGAACAGAATCAAACAAAGCCAGATTCTATTAGAAGAAAGCCAATCATATCCAGTGAAAAAGATTGTTACCTCTCCTGGCCTGCAATGACCTTCTTGTGCAAGTGCGACATGGCAAACACCTTTGTAGTCAGGATTAGCCTACATATGACGGTAAAAAAAATAGGCATTAAACTTCATCCGAATGCAAGCGAAACAGAATCAATTCAAATATGCAAATCACAATTCCGTAACACCATTCAAAAATTTGAAACCATCATACCTTAAAATTTCCAAGGTCAGTGATATCATAAAAGTACTTGATATTCTGCTCCCTGCAATGCTCCCGCATGATGTCAACATTCCGGTTCGCACGCTTATCAGCTGTGAAAATATAGTGATCCGGAATAACCACAATCTTCTCCGGATCCCAAACCTACAACGCGTAAGTAAACAATCACAATCAGTTACACAAGCAACATAGTATAACCACCAATTCACCAATACCTAAACTAAACCTATCAAAATCTCATCTTAATTTGAATGAAGAAGAAGCATAATATGTACCTTAGCTTTATCACCAAACTCTCTCTTGAAGATACCAAAAGCACCAGGGCCACAAACATCATGAGTCATAAGAACATCAACATTAACCCAAATGTTATCACCAGGAACCACTAATGACTTCTCAGAAGCTCTAGCTAAAATCTTCTCCGTCATCGTCATCCCAGTTTTCACCTGAAAAAAATCCAACACATAAACCATATCAGAAGAAGAAAATCAAACGAGAGAAGAAGAAGAAGAAGAAGAAGATCGATACCGATCCTGTAGTTCCTGGAGACCGATCCTTCTGCGGAGCCATAACGGAAACAATCGATTTCCTCTGACATCGATGAATCGAAATCTGCGACGATTTAGGAAACGAAGAAATCCCTAAATCCTTCTGCGAAATTTGAAAAAGGTATAAGAAATCGAGAAAATGTGAAAACGAGAGAGAAAGAGAAGGGGAAATGGAATTGAAACCTTGGAGGATGATGATTTGCAGAGGAAGGTAGAGGAGGAGATTACAGATGAAGCAGCCATTGTTTCGTCTTCGTCTTCGTCTTCGTCTTCGTCTTCTTCTTTAGGTCTGTGTGTGTGCGGAGGTGGGAAAGAGATTTTGTCTGAGGCGTGTGTTTTGTTAAACCTAAAGGGTTAATAATTCGTTTTTCTATAGTAGACAAACGCTTGACTTATTTGGGATTAGAGTCTATAGGTAGGTGACAAAAAAAAAAAAAGAAAAAAAAAATTGTCATTAGGTTGGTACCATTAAAAGTTTAATAATCACGTGATACTTGTCATTATAAGTAATTTTTTTTTTTTTTCGTGATACTTGTCTTTATAAGTAACTTTTTTTTTTGTGGGTGTTAAAAAAAAAAAAATTTCATAATAACACAAAAAATTGTTAGTTTCAACCTACCAAAAAAAAAAATTGTTAGTTTCAAACTTAAAACACTTATCCTATGAAAAAAAAAAGAAGCTTAAAATTTAAAACACATATCTTGGAGTCATGGAACAATAGAACGAATTTAGTTATGTGATAATGTCTACTCACATATATAGTTGAAATTATTTTAGGGAGGCTAAAGCCTAAAGGTTTTTAATTAAGAACTCAAAATGAAATACAGTAAGCAAAACATACAAAATATTTTTACTGTGATTTCAATCATACTTGATTTTGTTTTTTTTTTCCACCGATCTTTATTATTAGTTTACATTTCAGCCAACATAAAACAACGAATAGTAATACATATATGACAATAGTACGATTCGATTTGCAGGGTTTTGATCCAAGCTTTGTTTTTTTTCAAGGAAACTTTTATTTATAATATAAAAACAGGGAACAATCTAAATAGACTAATACACATAGTACTGTATATGAAAAATATGACAATATATAATACAACTCAATTTGCTAGAATTTGAACCAAGGTTTGGTCTTTTTTTTTTTTCCTCTAACCAAGGTTTGGTTTGTTCCTCTGAGAGTTTGAAAACATTACGTTACTATATTTTTAGTACATATTTGGAGATTTTTTTTTTTTTTTTTTTTTTAAAACACTATAACTGATAGTAAGTTTTAGGCTATAATTTGTTTTTTTTTTTCCCAACAATATTGGATTTGCACCACTATTACTGATAGGATCGGTGCAATAATCCAATGTTCAATGCACTTTGATGCTATAAAGCTAGTTAGATTGTGTGTCGAAGCTGATATATATATATATCAAGATTGATGACGTCATCATAAAGCTTTTTTGTGATTATGTATAGTTGTAGTATTATGCACCAATGCATAGCTGAGAGAATAAAGTAGGATTATTATACACAAAGCTTTTTTGTGATAATGTATTTTAATTTGTTAGACAAAGAGGGTTGAGTCTTTAGGTTGGCCAATACGTGTTCTTGTTTACCTCGTGACAATATCTTCCATTTCGTCATTCTTATTTCTGTGGATTTTCTCTCAAAATGTACAATGACGAAATGGAGTATATATTTATAGTAATTCAACGATGTTAGTTTAGCTTAAATCTATAGATTTTTTATTACTTCTTTCTTATTCCTAGTTTTTTTTTTTTTTTTTGGTTAAGCTAATTTATAGCTATGTTACATACATTCTCATTTATTTTCAATGAAGATCATATTCGTACAAAAAAATAAAACATCATTAGTTTATACAATTTTCTTAACACTTTTATTATGCAACAATTGAGCTACCATTTTTTTTATATGAGCTACCATTTGAAGTTATTGCGATACAATCAATTATTCGATTACATGGTTATCGTTGTTTTAAGTCAAAAGATTCATGAAAATGGAAAAACTAAATCATACATCCTCACTTCAAGGCGAGAGACGACACATTGTGTATTAGACATCCGAGAAGTGGATAAGGGTGTAAGGAGAAAATTAACGTCATGCCAAGTTAGGAGCCACCAAAATAAATGAAACAGAATAAAAACATATTGGTTCATGCATATTTCTTTAGAAAGCTCATAAAAGACTTTTCACATATTGTCCAATCCTTTACACAACTCTTATGCAATTACGTGCCATTTGAGTTGAGAAGAAAGTGTGTTGAAACGTTTTTAAGGATAAATAAGCTCTTTCAAACACTTCTATTATGCAACACTAGATTAGTAATGAAGTCTACCGTGGCACTAGAAAAGATCATGGGTAAGCTACATTCTATTAGGACAAGACACTTTTCATCGCTTTTGTAGTGTTGGATAATGGCGTTTTCTTCTGGAAGAAACCAATTATATATACAGCAAGGTTATATAATTTAATACACATATAATCATAAATTTTGTTTCTTTGTTTCCATTTACAGGCTTGTATTGTATATCACATCATGGAACAAGTTGTGATTTACGCACTAAACTAACACTACAACTAGACATTGACATTTGACTTAAACAAAAGTCTCCTCTTCAAAACATTCACATACACATATATACCACAAACCATAGATTCCCTTTTGTCTTATACCTTTTCAAAGTTATACAACCAATAATGGATGAGCTCCACGAAGCCGCGATTGCTTATTACAACAATGGCTCCATGGAACAGCAGAATTTGTCGTGGCAGTTTTTCCGGGCAATGGACGTTAACGGAGACGGCCGTGTCAGCCTTCAAGAGTACACCGAGTTCTTGCGTCAAACCGCTGGTTTAGCTTGGGTCCATCCTGAGATGTTTCGCGAGCTAGACCGAAATGGAGATGGTCAGCTCGACTTTTGGGAGGTCTTGACTCTTTACTATGTGGCTCGGACCAGGACCATTAGCTGCCGCACGTGCCTCCGGATTCTCAATGGCCTATACTTCACGTGTGTCACATGCTTTGAGTCTCCATGTGGCAACACGTTTGATCTTTGCGTCAAGTGTTATATGCGTCGGACGTATTGTCATCCACATCGTCTCTTCTTGGATAGTTATGTCTTATTACGATCTAGGCGTATCCACCATCCTTTGGTACGTTGACTTCGTCAATCGTTTTCTATTAACCAATCCTTTTGGATTTATGCGTTTCCAATAGCTATATACATAAATTGCATTTGTTGACGTGTCGCGGTTAATTGATAGTTATCTATATATATATAATAGTTGTACCAAATTAACTTCTACATTTATTTCCTTAGAATTCATTGTGAAAACTGAAAAGTGAACACGATTTTAATTTGTAGACAGAAAGTCAACATTTTCATAAATGATCATGTCTCTCAAAATTATTTATGTAGTTTAACATTAACATACTAATACTATATATATGGATGATTATATCAATGAAAAGTCAACATTTTGTATGAATGATTATCGCATTCAGTATAAGAAATCCTTAATAATAGGACGTGCATGGTGCGAAGGAGGACTAATTAGTGGGAGTGTGGGACATATAATTAGAAATCAAACTTAGAATAGTCAATATATTCAAAGTTTTTTTTTTTGAAAAAGGAAAGTGTAATTAGTCAAGTGATTTCAATATATTCAAAGTTAACCCAAAAAAACTCGTTCTTTATTACGTCGATCTCTTTAATTATCTAGTTTTCTTTTTTTAAATACCTAGAATTTGATCGACCCAAGGTAACCAAAATGAACTAGAAACAAATGTTGTTAAACCAAACCAGAATGAAACATAAAATAACCATCTAAAATTCTTTCAACCAAGTCAATGTATAAATTAAACCACACCTTCATGGTTGATGAAATAAGCATACAATTTTAATTTTTTTTATTCTCTATTTTTTTCTTTAAGAAGTATGAATAGCTCGCATAAATAAATGATGGTTCATAGAAACAAACAAGTATTGATATGGTCATGTTCTAAATGGTGCACCAGCCGCCCGGCGATCAAAACCTAGCCGAACAACAACCTTCGAGGGTAAGCCTTTCTTCCATCTATTTTTTTTCTTAGTTATTGTTGTTGTAACAAATGGTCATTCTTATTTTTTTATCTAGTATTCAAGTACTTTTAATAATATAAGCAAATTAATTAAGTTTTAACGTGATGAGAATGGGGAAGTGTGGTTTGCAGATGGGGTGGTGGAATGCGTTGAGAGCAATGGAAGTTGCACTTGCTGTTGGACATCTCAGTGCTTTTTGCATCATTATGTGAAAGATCACTTTCTATCTCAAAATTTATACATTTTATTTTGATATTTAATTCTTTTATACACAATAAAACTTGCTTGATTTTCTTTGCATTTTTTTTTAAGAAAACATATATAAATTCAAGGCAACTGCAAAAACAATAGTTTTTAAGCTCATTAGAATTTGTTTGACTTTTAGTAAGCTTGTTTGGATCAGTTTGGAAAACTTTGGGTACATGTATAAAATCCATATACTTTTTTTTTTTTGGTAGGATAAAATCCATATACTTTACATGCATGTAATGATGTAAATCTTCAGTTTACATGCATGTTTATCAACTCTGAGCATGAGACCCGAGACCATATGTTATATGTCTGCGCGAATTAAATTTTGTGATCTCCTCTAGGCATAAACTTCAGCCAAACCTGTGGTATTGATTGGACAGATCAGGGAATAAAATCGAGCTCTTCTTTTTGTTTGACAAGCAGCTATTTATAAAAATTAAAAACAATAGGGAGAAAAAGCGAAGGATCCACAAAGATACATCTCTTGACCACTTGACGATTTTTTTTTTTTTTTTTTTTTTCACTTGACGATTTTTCATAATGGTGGATATGCTTATGTATAAGAAACAAAGCCTTTTGCGTTGCAAAAGAGGGCGACCATCCTTCAAACATGCAAGCATGGTTCGATAAATGCATTAGTTAAGTTGTGTGTATAATCAAATTCATTCGAAAAAAAAAGAAAAAAAAACTGGCCAAGTATTTAACCTCTTACAAGTTAAGCTTTGTTGGTATTCTCTCTCTCATGTCAGGTTCAATTTCAACTCATCTACCCGTCTCATGCTAAGATATGTTTCTTAAGCATCTGTTCATACTATTTGGCGAAAACGCAATCTAAGACGGCACGGTGAACTCCAAGAGCCACATAAGCAAAACCTAAAGTTTTTCGATCACTTGGTTCGTAATAGGCTTTGCTCACTCTGGAATTCTGAAATCTGAACACTACAAATTTGAAGACATGGAATACGATATGCAGGCCTGCCCAAAGTAAATTGCCGCCTAAGCAAAATCTCTTTTTGGTCCATACAAAAAAAATTATATAAAAAGTACACTATTTAGATTTGAACCCAACATCTTCAAGGAGAAAGTGAAGGTGTTAACCACTCTATCACAATAACTTTCAATAAATTGATGCCCTAAATTTTTGTTTACATATATGCTGCGTAAATCCCTTGCTTTACGGGTTTTAGCTTTAGGCTAGGCCTGCTCATATGTCTTGGTTCAAGAAACTAATATAATTGGACTGTATTTTCTAAAATTTGTAATCGTCTTTTAGTTTTTTTTTTTTAATTAACATTCTATGAAAAATGCATATAATGGAAACAAGATTTTTTGGTTTAAACAAATTTTTATTCATTTAAAAAACAAAATCACATGATCTTCGCAAGTTCAAAGCTGCTAAATTCGAAAGACAAAAGGTCAATATTGTAAATATATTTGCTATTATAATAAAAGACGATATAAGCACAACAATCCGTTGTAGTCAAGCTGGTCAGGATACTCGGCTCTCACCCGAGAGACCCGGGTTCGAGTCCCGGCAACGGAGCTTTTTTGTTAGTTGTTTTTTTCGGTATCAAACCCATGAGCCTCCCTCCCTCAGCCTCATAGATGAAAACCTTTTCATTTCAAATCGTGAGTTGATTAATCCATTTCTATTATCCAATTACTCTTGGGTTTACTCTTTGAGCACTATGTGTTTTTTCTTGTGTCCAAGTGTGTTGATTAGTCCATTTCTATTATTTGACAACTCAAGAGTTATATGAATCTTGCTAAACCATTATGTTCCATTATCTTGATGAAATGGTGGTACGTAGTTATGACAAACAATTACTTGTGCTATTCTTTTGATTACTATAATTCGTTGTTGGTTTTTATGCTTCTCATGTACTCGACTTTTTGATTGAAACTATCAAGAAGTTGATTTTCATTGTTGGTTTGTACTCTTCTTCTCTGATGTTCTTTTTGTGGTCTCGAAGCCTATATGAATCTTGTAACTGCAAAAGATTGCTACTACTGCCATAAAATGGCTGGACAAGAAGAAAACACAGAGGCAGGTGTTGAAAATGGTATGCATCGCGAACCGTTTTGATGGTAATACAGTTCCGAGTTTTGCTATTCCATTAGAAGGGAAAACGCGAGATGGACGTTAAGGCGACATATGTTTCTTTTCAATTGTACATTAAAGATTTAAGGTTCTTGAATACTGGCTGAAACTAATCTAATGCTCCCATTACTTCTTTTTTTTATACAAAATGATGAACATAACCTTTTGTCTTTTTTTTCAAATTTGAGGCATTTCTCTAGATTCTTATACATCCGTTTATTTCCGTTGGTGTCAGCTGATCTTACGTTACCCACATTTTCATGGTGGAAGGGGAAAAATAACATACAAAAGAACACTTCATTGCTAGAAATTTAGAGATGAGGAAAAAAAACAAGAAAAGATCGATGAGTGGAGGTAACCTTTATATTTCTTCTTATTCTTTGTCACAGTTCTTTTTAGCTACTTGAAAGCATTTAAAACTGACTAGGAGCAATGCATATAATCATGCCAAGAGCCAGAAGTTCTTATGTGTCTTGGTGTTTAAAACATAACCTCCATTTTGACCTTTCTTCGTTACACCAACACAAGTGCATTTGCTGTTCTCGATTAGATATTCCGCTGTGTCTACTCCTTTTGAACCTCTTAGTGACCCTCCAGGCCTCCTAGTTCTGTCAATCCAAACCATCCTCATTATTAGAATCCCGTATCGAGGGACCAACACTAGTATATAAAAAATATACGCCAATCTATTCATTGCCAATTGGTTTAACAATTTATGAGAGAACATACCCTAGAAGGGAGGATGAGATTGTCCGACGTTGGCCTATGATTATAACATCAACACCAAGCTTGTCACCATGAAGAAGAATCGCTGTAGCTTTGACACCTTCCATAGCTATACACTCGGTGTGTACTCGCACTTTTGGCTGAGCGATTTCACATATCCGTTTCATCTGTTCCAAGAAATTCCCATCTCCTTGACCAATCTCAGAGGCTAAAGCGGTTGCTGCCGCGTTAGAAGCGGTTGCGGTGCCGTTAGAAGCGGGGGAGGAGCCGCTGCTAGAGGAAGAGATGGAGCTTGGTAATCTCAAAAAACTTGAGAAAGCGTTTTTCCAAGAACCACCAGAGTTTTCAACATGAACAAGAATAAGCTCGTCTTGCTCGAGCACGGCGTGTGAAAGAGCGTATTGAAGAGCGGCTGCAGATTCACGGGTCGGATCAGCGATCACCATGATCTTACGAGATTGTGGTGTTGAAGATGATCCTCTACGACCCTCTTCCATACCCTTCTCCTTCTTCTTATTGCTTCTCCACTTTGCTTATATCATTACCATTTTTGATGTTTTTTCTGATGGGTTTGTTTTAACTTTTGATCAGAGAAATTAAGGTATCAAAAACTCACGATTCGTTGTCACGGTTTGTGTTCATGTTTATCTCTGAAAATACAGTTTGGAAAAATTAAAGCCACTTAACCGTTGTGTGTCTACGTTTAGAAAAAGAAAGATAATTGTGGTGGTGATGGTTAGTGTTGCTATTTTTGAGGAATACGTCACTTTGTTTTGGTTAATTTTAGGTGTTACCAACTTCCAACACAACAACATGTATCAAAATCACCAATTATTTCTATGGCTTTGGCCTTTGTGTGTTTCTGTTAATTTTTTTCCCTGACTTCTTTTAAATTTTTGACAGTTTTGAAAGATGATGAAGGCACCTATTTGACATAGTATTTACAACCAACTATAAATAGTGCCTTCATCATCTTTCAAAACTGCCACTGTCAAAGATGATGGGTTGTAGAGACTACATGCAATTTGTTTTTTTTTTTAAAAAATCAAAACGACGTCGTTGTGTAGATTAACAGAAATTCTCAACAGAGAGTTAACCCTATTAATTTATTCCGTCAGTCAATTTAACGACTTGGCTATTTTAGCAAAGTCAACAAAATTTAGTGATTAAAATGAGAATTCAATAAAACAATTTACGATAAAAATTAAAAGTCAATAAAAGTTAGTGCATTATATTGTATCCAGGCAAAGTTGGGGTTTTCTGGCATTTTTAACAGTTAAAGATTTTGTTTTGACATTTTCTAATTTTTTTTTTTTTTTTTTTTTTTTTTTTTTTTTTTTTGACATCAACATTTTCTCAATTTTTAGTGACCAAATCAAACACATGATTTTATAGTCCTCGCAATTATATTTTAACCAATCATGTTGACTATTAATTTTTTAAGTTCTTAAACTCTCTCTCTCTCAATTTACTCTACTTTTTCAGTTTTTTTTTTTTAATTATTTAATTCTCCTCACCGAAGAAAATTAAAAAAAGCCAAAATTATTATTTTTCATCTTTCTCATATAATTTGAAAACTCAATCTAAGACTATTTTTAATAATATTTTTTAATAATTTCAACTGATTAGGTCCAATTTTTTTATTGTTTATTCTTGAATTCCATTCTGAATATTTAAAATGGTAAATTAATTATTATTATCATATTTCTTTTTAAATTTATACATTATGAGAATTGTTGAATAAAAAAACTAAAATTTTTAAAACAGTGGCAGTCTCTAAAATTTCATAAGTGAAATTTTTCAATTTTTAGCTAATTATATAAATATATTCAATAAAATGTTATGATAAAAAGACGCAACACAGCCTACCAAAAAAAAAAAGACGCAACATTTTATATAGTGTTATGTTAAAGAGAAAAATCTTCGAGAAAAAACAAATAACCAAAATTGATAGTTATTTCAGAAAAAATAACAATAAGAATATAGATAACAAAGATACATGAATGCTAGATATCTAAAAATGCAATTTATAAGTATCAAACAGAAAGTAATAACAAAGATTCTTTTTTTTTTCTCAAAAGAAAATTTTTATCATTCACGAAAGTTTGGGTTAAAATGCTTAGCTTATTGTACTTTTAATTTAGGGAAAATTGGATATAAAGGATAAATAATTATGCTATTGTCTATCCATGCATTTTATGACTAAATATCACATATTCCTAATTTACCATTTGTAGTTGGTTTAACTAGTTTTTCAAATAAAATTTAGAACAATTTGTAGGCAAATGAAAAAGAAGTCATGAGGATGCTTATAATGTCGAAAATATATCGTTTTTGTTACCGTTTTGGATAAATAAAATATGATCTACGAAGTTTAGAATACACATTCTGAATTTAGAATGTGTATTCTACAAATTGCTTATGTTCTATTAAAGTTAGATAATGTATTCTATGCACTTTACATGTTCTACGAAATTTAGAACATATTTCTGTTCTACGGTATTTATATAGCTAATTTCTACGAAATTTAGAATACATATTCTATACTTTGCTCTTTCTTCTAGAAAAAATAGAATATCTTTTCTAAAATTTACCCGTGTTCTAAAATTGTTAGAAAACACATTCTTATATTTTTTATATATTCTACAAAAAATAGAAAACAAATTCTATATAATTTAGAATTTCTTTTAAAAAAAGGAAAATAAATCTTTAAATAAAGAAATTGAATATCTACATATACATTTTGGAGGGGATTTTGGTTTTTAATTCATTTGGGTCGGGTTTTGACCCGGTTTTATTCTGTTCGGATCCTGGATAAGACAATTAAGGAAGTTTGTAATAAAAAAACGATATCATCTCTTTAATTACCCATTTAAACTCTGTTTCTATAATCTCTATTCGAAGGTTTTCTCTCTTAACTAGTTGCTCCCAAAATACCTTAAACAAACGACACAATCTCTAAAAATATCTCAACAATCCTCATTTCATCTCTATTTCAGTTAATATTTTGAAATCAAAAACAATTTTCACATATTTCCCAAAATTCTAGCCACAATCTTCCTAAAAATCTTTACTATACTTATTTCTTTCAAACAAAAATATTCATACCGAATAATTTAAAGAAATTATTTACTACTATACAAAATCGGAATTGCAGCATATTCCTAAAATAAATCGATTACAAAGATTTGATTCGAATTTATTTAAGGTTGCAAAAATATTTTCTTTGGCTACCACGAATTTCGTAACCTAATCGTCCGAGGCCTATATATACTCTTTAGCTTCACCTCTCATCACACCATCGAATACAAAGCATCTTTTGTTTTCTATTTGCAGGAAGTTATGGAAAGCTCTACTGAAATTTTGAGAGATACAATGAATTTCAGCAAGGTATAACTATAGACCCTAAAACTCTTGATTTCAGTTTAATATTGATGCTTATAGGCTTTTGGTTTGTTTGTAGATACTTCATGAAATCAAGCCTGGAAAGAAAGCTAACACCAACTCTTCACGACTTCACCTCTAAAACATCTTCAGAATTTGTTTTCTCAAAACCAAGAATCATCCAGCTCAAAAATGATGTACGGTTTTTTTTTTTTTTCCCTTTTTTCTTAAAAGCATGGTAATCCTTATTCAAACTCTTTTCCAAATTAATAATAGCAGATGAGATGGATTACTTGATCACAAAAGACCGAGGAGTCCTGTATGATCTTTTTATGTTTACAACTTTGCCATTTTCAAGGTGTATACTTATAGGTACTGTCTTTACGGTCACAGCTACGATTTATGTATTCATTTCCTCTGTTCATATGCAATTGTGACTTACTCTGTCGTTTTTGATTGCCAGGTGAAGCAAATGAAATAGACCTTGCATATCGTTTCCTTCCAATATTGAAGTCCTTAATTGTGATAATTTTGATGAAAAAAAAAAAAAATTGTGATAATTTTTAAACAGTCTTCCATGTGCGAGATGCAAGCAAAAATCATATAAGAAATGGGAGCTACTCAAGGTTTGGGGCTCTTTCGTTTCTTTGCTCCAGTGCTGGCTCGAGACTATCTTTGAATTCGATATAATAAGACTCTGTTGATTTTCTAGATTATTTTTTACGAAATTAAATTTCTATTTGAAAATTAAGATTGGAATCAACGGTGAGTTCCGGATCTTTAGTGGATTTGGCTTTATAAGTTTCTCTGATGAATTCTACATTTGTTGGTGCAGTATCTTTTTCCTCGAATATTTGGCCATTAAGCTGCAGGGTAAGTTACTTATGTTTGTAACCTCATTTTATAAGTTATGTAAGCATAGGAACAAGTTAAGAAAATCAACTCCATTTCGTATGTTGAATGTGATGAGGTATTGAGTGTTCTAACCATCTAATGTTGTTCTTAGTGTGTGATTTAGCAGCATTGTTGCGGTGTTTCGTATAGGACTATTGTAACTAGCTTTGTCAGCTTAGGAACAGACCTTACCAGTTAGTTGAGAGGTGACGGTTTATAGTAGAGCGAGGAGACTGTGCTCCATTATGGATTTGTCTAGGGTCTTGGTTTAGGCATTGCGGCATCAGTGAAGAGTTAAAGAATTATATAGTTTATAGTCGCTTCTTTGGTGTACTTCTTTGTGAATTGAGTAAAGAAAGAGTTTACCGGTTTGAATCCTAGCATTGTGAATATGGATGTGTCTGCAGTATAGTGGAGAGCATTGGAGAAGGCGTAACCGAGTTTGAAAAAGGAGATCACGTGCTCGCTGTATTCACTAGAGAATGGGGGTCATGTCGGTATTGCATATCTGGGAAAAGTTGTAATTATATAGATGTTGAGACAATTGAAAAGAACTTCTTTTCCTTTATTAGGAATCACTTAAACAATCTATAAGATATGTTTAATCAGATTTACACGATGTTGACACAACTCGTCACTGACCAATTCTTAATCTACCCAAACTCACAACATAGCAACAGCTATGTATACATTCTATTCACTCACAAGAACCCTAATAGTTTCTAGCCTAGTACTTGAGATTCACAGAGATAGTCTAAACGCCCACCTAAACCTGAAGTCTAGACTGCGAATATAAAGGAAGCGTCATAGATAACTTTCCTAATCTTCAGATCACACCAAATCTTCTTTCCTAGATTTGATCGTATCTTCAATACACCAAATAACTTGAGTATCACGTTCTGGAAACTTCCAATCGCCAATCACTGCTCGCCACGTCATCTTCATTTAATGTCTCGCAGTTTCGCGCATACAGCTCTCTCCTGTGCTCCACAGGATCTTCCTGTAGCCCGACATCCATATGTCTTCAATCTCCCCCTTTTTACCTGAATGTGACATTTCAAGCTCCAGAGTTACCTGTCAGGGTTAGTTTGCCAAGATACACCCAAGACATACCAATGTATATTTCAAACTCAAAAGAATTCTAAAATAACATTCATTAGCAAAAACAAAAACATAAAGAAATCATGTTCAAGTTTCAACACCCAACAGATGCAAATACAGAGGAAGCAAATACAGAACAGTAGTGCAAAAAATATCACAGACACACTACAAATTTGCTTCCCCTTACTACAAAGCCTAGTCTAAACTACTCAGCCTCTAGCCTCCTCATCACTAGGATCCCCAGCCTCAGCACGATCATCATCAAAGTTACCATATTCTCCCCCTGCTTGAGTGCACATTCATGTAAAAAACCAAAGGCAAACAAGTTAATCAGGAAGATCAGATTGAAAAGTAAGAATAGTTACCGTCAAGGAGACGTTGCATCCTGGCAGCAACAGCTAAGAGATCCGCAAGATCATCCCAAAACAGTGTCTTCGACGTCTGAACTGGAGGCGCATCATCCTGAACCTTAGAAGCCTCCAACTTGAATACTCCTGATGGACGAGAGAGTGTATCAGAAGGCAGAGATTGAATATCTCTCTGAGCAGTCAGCACCTGATAAATAAGGTAAGGGTATGCAAGGCGATGCAGGGACTGGAGGCCTAGCTTGGAAAGATTCAGTGCATGCTCGAAGACCAACTTCCCAAAATTGAAAGGCTTATCATCCATCACCATATCAATCAACCGTAGACGATCAACACGAAGGGTAGTGTGATTGGTACCAGGAATCCAGTTGGAGCAGCAGATCTTATGAAACATCTTCATAGAAGACGAGAACCTCTTAGTGATTAGATCAACCCAATATGTGACCCGAGCTCCAGACATAAGGACAGTAAGATCATCTTGTGAAGATGTAGATTGAATGACTGGCTTGGAAGCATCAAATCTAGAGGAATCAAGCAGGTACAACTTATTGATGAGCTCAGGAGAGAACTCAAACATATGACCACAAACATACACAAACTGAAGACCATCCTCACGAGACTCAAACTCAGCAAGATTGGCATAGAACTCCTTCACAATTTTTTGAACATACGGTTCCATATCGAGAACTATGGGAAGCATACCCGTAGATTCAAGAAAATACTGAACCACCTCCCTGTTTGGATTTCCAGGAACCACAACAAAATTCTTCTAAGTGATGAACTCACGCTTGGAGATGTGTTTGTACCTTTTTACAGCCTGAGCAGAGATGTAGATGGGATTATGCGGCTTGATGCTTGAACGACGAAAGGTAGGATCAGCTTGGTCCCGTTCTGCAACTAAGGTCATGTGGGCTGCAGCACGATCAGCGAAGGGAACAAGAGGTACCTCTAGAACATCCTCACCAGCAGCTGTAGGGATGGGTCCGTCAGAATCATAAGAGTCATCCACCGGAGATGTGTTGTGGGAAGATGAAGGAGCCTTATCAGTGGCGACCGGCGGGGAATGAGAGTCAACAGTGGTCCGCGGAGGTGGTGACGACTCAACCGTGAGGTGCAGAGGAGAATCGGAAGAGACACGATGGCGAGTCATCTCAGGCATCTCCTCATCGGGCACGATCTGCGGATTGGCGGCAGTAGAAGCCGGTCGCAGCGGCGCCGGTGGGTTCGACGAAGAGCTTGGCTCCGTCGAAGAGACAAAAAGGTACGGGCGGAGGGTCTGGTGCTTTGGATTTCTCAGATCTGGGTACTCGATTTCTTCGTCGATGAGGCGGCGGCGCTTCCCAGCCAGAAATCCTCCACAGCGGTGACTGGTACGATGAGCCGCCTTGCGGTGATCCCGGATGCGTTGAGACTCGGAGGGAGAACTCATGGTGGATTCCAAAACTGACGATTGAGATGCCAAAGAAGTGGACGGAAGCGTTAGTCGGCGGCACAGAGGACCAAGAGCGGCGACGAGTGTAGCAGCGAGCCTTGGGGTTAAGCCGTCCGTGGGTGGTTTGTCTTTGGACATAGAAAAGAGCAAATATCAAGTATAGGGTTTCTGTGGAGAAACAAGGGAGACGACCGAGATATAGACGCGGGAACTTTTCATCTTCCTAGATCCGGTTTAGAGTGAAACCTGGTTTATCCTTAACCTGAAATTCCATCAAAAACTCGACAAGCCAATTAGTAGACATAAACCGGATTTAACCGGTGAAACAAACTCATTCTTCCTGGTTTTGAACTTCGTTTTAACATGCATTTTGTGTTTTTCAGAGAATTGCTGTTGAACACAGAAATATTACAGGCAACCACTAAACACAAAGAGAGGCAGGAAGTGATCATGTTAAAGATCCAGAATTATTTTTCATGAACCACATTATTGAAAATGGAGATTATGTTGAACCACTCAGTAAATGTACCCACCATATACCTTTGAACACTGAGTTCCTGAAGTAACATGATGTACACAGGAGCAAGCACATCGAACTGTAAAAACTGTTTCAACCCACCAGCTCAGTGTGGTAGCTATTTCTCTGATGAAGAGCTTTCACACACACTGCTTCACTCAGACTAGTCTACACATCTGCATACTTAACCAGAAAACATTCTCAAGGCAGCTTTCTTCCTTTTTAATTTTTTCTTTCATTTAAAAATGTAGGCGAATAGTGGTATCACGGGAAATTTTCCTAACCTCGCTTTCATCTTTGTGTGATCATCCCTTTTGAAGTAAAATAATGAGGTCATACGAAATTTTTCTACCTCTTTACTCAAAATAAAATCATTTCATATTTTCATTTCTTTATTTTCTTTTTCTTTTCTCTTGTTTTCAATAACCAAGCTTGATATGCAGAGTAGACAAGAAAACTGTCTCTGTTGAACATTGTCGAAGCCAAGTATGCAGAGCAGCTCTTTTTTTGAGTGAAGTTGCCAATAGGAGGTTTTTCTTCTTGCTGTAACCAAGGGATTAAAAAAACTGATGTACTCCTGTTCCAACAATCCCTTAGTGACAAAAAAATGGTTAGTTTTCACAAATACCAAGTGATTTTTGCAAATTTGTGAAAGTGCTCAAATCAAGTGGTTTAGTAAAAATATCAGCCAATTGTTTCTCAGTATCAATATAGAGGATCTCAACAAGTTTCCCTTCAACTAGCTCTCTGATGAAATGGTGCCTAATATCAATTTTCTTAGTGCGAGTGTGATGAACATGGTTCTTTGTGATATCTATAGTGTTGGGGTCGGATCCCACACATCTTCGGTAGGATCCACTTGGATCTGTCCACGTCATTATTACATAATAATCCTCTTGGATTTCTAGATGTTTCGTTGCGAGAATCGAGCTCGACCTGTCGGAAGTTCGATTCAGTTTATTAAAGAGCTCGATCTTTACCAGTACGGAGTTCGCTCTTATTCAACATACAGTTCGCATAAAGGAAGGCCGAAGCGAGGAGAATATTGTTCGAGGTTCGCGGCAGCGTCAAGACGCAGGAGTTCGGAGTCAACAAGAAAGAGTTCGGAAGAT
Source organism: Arabidopsis lyrata subsp. lyrata (assembly GCF_000004255.2). Classification (NCBI taxonomy): domain Eukaryota; kingdom Viridiplantae; phylum Streptophyta; class Magnoliopsida; order Brassicales; family Brassicaceae; genus Arabidopsis; species Arabidopsis lyrata. Next base: position 191,163 of record NW_003302547.1, on the reverse strand, counting down.
CCACGCGAAGCCCAAGATAGTTCAAATTCAAGCCGTTTCGGTCAAATTGTAACCTACATGATTAATGCGGATCAATGCAATTATGAGCAGTAAATGACCGCATTGATCATGTTTTCTCTATAAAAACAACCTCAAACGCATGTGTTTGAGAGAGAACAACTTTTTCCTCTTACGATCAAGCAATACAACATACTTTTTCTTTTACAATTTTGCAAGGCTTTTTTACTATTTTAGTCTTTCCAAAGTTCATTCGCTTTACTTAGTTTCTTGGTTACTTCCCTTTTCAATTCCATATTTTCATTTGTTGATTTTAGAGTTTTTCTCCACATTTTGGCGCCGCCTGTGGGGAGTTACCGTAAAACTCTTTGATCTCAAAATCTCTCTTTTTCAAACCAAGAAACTATGGCTGATCAGCAAGCTTTGAGCAATGCAATTGTCTCGCTTACTCAGTCAACCACCGATCTGACCAATCAGATGAGTACACTCGCTAGTGCCAACGCCACATTTGGTGAAAGGTTAAACTCAATCGAGCAAACTTTAACGAGTGTTCAAAATACTCAAACAAATTTATCAAACGCGCAGAACGTTAGAACGTTGTTTCAAGCCGTTTAGATAATTTGTCCTCAGCACAAACGACAGCGTATCAGCGCAGGCTGTTCCAAACTCCCACATTAAACAGGTCCGGGAACACTCAAACTCCTCCTACGGGCCGTCCTGCTAGTACTAGCAATCAGACAACCGTAGGAGATGGGTCCAATCCAACCGGGGATGAAAATCCCCCAAATCAGGGCAATCCTACTATTGACGAAGGACTCCTTACGGAAGAACCTGATGTCATCCTTTTCGATGATTTCGTCAAAGTTCGTCAAGAGCTTGATGAGATGAAGTCGAAGTTTCATCAGGCGACCAGTTCGGCACCTGAGATCGATCGAGTAATCGAAGAAACTCGACGAACACCCTTCACTTCGAGAATCTCCAACCTTCAGATCAAAGTTTCTCGAAAGATCAAATTACCAACTTACGATGGTAAAGGTGATCCTAAAAATCACCTCGCAGCTTTTCAGATCGCTGCTGGCAGAATTGATCTAGAACCAGACGAGGAAGATGCTGGATATTGCAAACTATTCTCTGAGAATCTATCCGAATCGGCTTTATTATGGTTCACTCAGTTGGAGCCTGAATCTATTGATAGTTTTAAGGAATTGTCCTCCGCATTCCTAAAACAGTATTCCATGTTTATGGAAAAGGCAACCTCTGATGCAGATCTATGGAATTTAACCCAAGGTCAGAACGAACGAATCACACGCTGCTGCCCTTTCTGCTTTAAGGAACGGACTTTGGCATGAATCCCGATTTCGGGAAGAAATCATCGTCAATCGTCCAAGCACTATCCAAGATGCTTTATTCAGAGCTACTAATTAGATGGAGGCAGAATAAGAAAAGCTTAGCCTCGCTAAAAAGCATCGACCAGCAAAATTGGTTGTTGGAAATCTGACTAAAAAATTCGAACCAAAAGATCAAAAACGGTTCGGAGTTAATCCTACTACTAATGCCGTAGGAAAACCCTCCCCGAACAAAGGAAGATACAATTCTTCTAATACCTGGGTTAGAGATGAGAGTGCCTATTGCGATATTCATAGCGTAAATGGGCATTCCACCAAAGATTGCAGCGTACTCAAAAAGCACCTCACCGAGCTGTGGGCAGCTGGAGAGCTCGCTAACTTCAATATCGAAGAGTTTGTGGAATCTTATCATAAAGAAAAAGAAGATTCCGAAGCATCCAATCCTCCTGAAAAGAAACATAAGCCCAATGGGCCCGGAACTCCGAACACTCCTAAGAAAAAGATCGATGTTATAATGGGAGGATCCAAATTATGCCGAGATTCGATCAGATCAATCAAAAGACACAAGAAATCAGCAGCAATTCAAACCGCTGTGGGTTTCCAGTCAAATGAACAAACACCGTCTATCTCTTTCGACAATTCGGACACTCAAGGATTAACAGGACCTCATGACGATGCTCTTGTGATAACTTTAGATGTCGCGAACTTCGAAGTAACTAGGTGTCTAATTGATACTGGAAGCTCGGTAGATCTCATATTTCTAAGCACTTTGCAAAGAATGGGAATCAGTAAGGCTGACATTATCGGTCCACCGACACCATTAGTAGCTTTCACGAGTGACACATCTATGTCCTTGGGGAACATAAAACTACCAGTGCTCGCCGCAGGGGTTCCTAAAATTGTAGAATTTATTGTTTTCGACCGTCCGGCCGCTTACAACATAATTCTCAGAACTCCGTGGATTTATCAAATGAGGGCTATACCTTCAACTTATCACCAGTGTGTGAAATTTGCAACTCCTGCAGGAATTGGAACCATTCGTGGAGATCAGGAAACGTCGCGATCTTGCTACCTCATGGGACATCGTTTAAAGCTTAAATAGCAATTAATGATAAACGCTAAGCAAGAAATCACTTCGCGTTACCCAAGTGGTCTCAGTTCAAATGAATTTACCACAGAAATTGAAATTGATTCCGAATTTCCAGATCGAAAAGTAAAAATCGGTACTATTTTAGATTCAGAAATCAAAGATCAGTTGGTAACATTTCTAAAAGAAAACAAACATACTTTTGTCTGGTCTGCGAAAGATATGCCTGGAATCGACAAAAGTATCATTACCCATGATTTAAACGTCGATCCCAGCTTTAAACCAATAAAGCAAAAAAGAAGAAAACTTGGTCCAGACAGAGCTCAAGTAGTCAATGACGAAGTCGATAAGCTTTTGAAAATTGGTTCGATCAGAGAAGTGAGATATCCGGACTGGTTAGCAAACCTCGTGGTAGTCAAAAAGAAAAACGGAAAATGGAGAGTATGTGTCGATTTCACCGACATTAACAAAGCTTGCCAGAAAGATAGCTTTCCTCTCCCACATATCGATCGGCTCGTTAAGTCAACAGCCGGAAACGAACTCTTAACTTTTATGGATGCATTCTCTGGATATAATCAGATCATGATGAATCCCGAAGATGAAGAGAAAACATCCTTCATAACAGATAGAGGAATATATTGTTATAAAGTTATGCCATTTGGTCTAAAAAATGTCGGTGCAACCTACCAACGTTTAGTTAACAAAATGTTTTCAGAACATTTGGGCAAAACGATGGAAGTATATATTGATGATATGCTTGTAAAATCTCTTAAGAAATCCGAGCACATCACACATCTCGAGCAATGTTTCAAAATTCTGAACGAGTTCAAAATGAAATTAAATCCCGCTAAATGTTCCTTTGGCGTGCCTTCCGGAGAATTCCTGGGGTACATAGTCACGGAAAGAGGGATAGAAGCTAATCCTAATCAGATTAACGCTTTCCTTACTATGCCTTCGCCAAGAAACATAAAGGAGGTCCAACGATTGACAGGCAGAATTGCTGCATTAAATCGTTTCATATCGAAGTCTACCGATAGATGTCTCCCCTTTTATCAAATTTTGAAAGGGAACAAAAAATTTCGGTGGGATGATCAATGCGAAGCAGCATTTGGTCAACTCAAAACTTATCTGACAACATCGCCGATTCTCTCAAAACCTGAATTAGATGAGAAACTTTATCTCTACATTTCAGTTTCTAACCAATCCGTAAGTGGGGTTTTAGTTCGAGAGGACCGAGGTGAGCAAAAGCCAATTTTCTACATAAGTAAATCTCTTACTGGTCTAGAAACGAGATATACCATGATGGAGAAATTAGCTTTAGCAGTGGTCGTATCTGCTAGAAAACTCGGACCTTATTTCCAATCTCATCCTATAGAAGTACTAACTTCCCATCCACTTCGCTCAATTCTTCACGAGCCAAGGTAGTCCGGAAGGTTAGCAAAATGGGCAATCGAACTCAGTTAGTACGACATAGAATATAAAAGTCGAACTAGCGCAAAAGCACAAGTTTTGGCTGATTTTCTAACCGAACTACCATTAGATGATGGAATCTTTGTTGAAACGGACTCTACGTGGAAATTACATGTAGATGGATCTTCTTCTAAACAAGGATCCGGAATCGGCATTAGGCTTGAAACTCCGACAAAGGAAATAATTGAGCAGTCATTTCGGTTAATGTTTCCAGCTTCGAACAATGAAGCAGAGTACGAAGCTCTCTTAGCAGGACTTCGACTTGCTCTTGCGATCGGAGCAGAAAAAATAATAGCTCATTGCGATTCTCAGCTAGTTGTAAACCAGTTCGCTGGAGATTACGAAGCTAAGGCTCCTCGAATGGAAGCTTATCTTTCGGCTGTCAAAAAGTTAGCCGGAAAATTCAAAGAATTCAAATTAGTTCGAATACCTAGAGGAGAAAACACTTCGGCATACGCTTTAGCTGTCCTAGCTTCTACCTCAGATCCTGAACTCAAACGAGTTATCCCAGTTGAATGTATTTCTTCACGAAGTATTTCGGTTGAAGAAACAGAAAACGATAACATTTCGGAGGCCGAATACATCGAAACTCCAAAACAAAGTTCTGGAAATAGTTCACTTGTCATCACCAGATCACGAATAAAGTCTCAAGATGACGAACTTACTCCACCATTGGAACTTCCTACAAGAAAGTCAAAAAGAAAGTTAAAGGATCAAGAGGTTCCCATTAAAGAACCGTCTCGAACCGAACAGTCACTTCCAATCGAAGATCCTGATATTCCTTCCGAACCCGAACCAAGGAAGTTTATACTCAAGGATAATACTTCCGCTAATGATTGGGGGGCTGACTGGAGGGTACCCATCAAAAATTTCATTCTTAATCGAGAACAACCATCTAACAAATGGCAAGCTCGCAAATTAAAAATCATCAGCGCTAAATATTGTATAATTAAAGAGTCATTGTACAAGCGAGGCGTCAGTGATCCTTATCTTTTATGTATTTTCGGACCCGAAGTTGAAATAGTGACAAGCGAGGTCCACGAAGGGCTTTGTGGTAGTCATTCTTCGGGGCGAGCAATGGCTTTCAAAATCAAACGATTAGGATATTTCTGGCTAACTATGATTTCAGACTGCATTGATTACGCCAAACGGTGTAAAAAGTGTCAGATGCACGCTCCTCTTATTCACCAGCCATCTGAAATTCGATCACATATATCCGCTCCATACCCTTTCATGAGGTGGTCGATGGATATAATCGGTCTGATGCATCGTTCAATACGAGGCGTCCAATACTTATTAGTTCTAACGGACTATTTTTCCAAATGGATTGAAGCTGAAGCTTATATAAGCATACAAGATTCCATAGTAAAGACATTCTTGTGGAAACACATTATTTGTCGCTATGAAGTTCCCTACGAAATAGTAACGGACAATGGTCCTCAATTCATTTCGGATGATTTTGAAGATTTCTGTTCCGCTTGGGGAATAAAACTTAGCTACTCAACGCCGATGTATCCTCAAGGAAATGGACAAGCGGAAGCCTCCAATAAAACCATTCTCAGCAATCTTAAAAAACGCTTGAGTGCTCGAAAAGGTGGATGGTATGACGAGCTACAACCTGCGTTGTGGGCTTACCGGACAACCCCGAGGCGGGCAACGGGCGAAACTCCATTCTCACTAGTTTATGGGATGGAAGCCGTAGTCCCGGCCGAGCTAAATGTCCCAGGTTTGCGCCGAAGCGAAGCTCCACTTAACGAAGAATTGAATTCTAAATTATTAGAAGACGTTCTCGATACAATCGATGAAAGGCGAGACCAATCCCTTATTCGACTTCAGAATTATCAACAGTTGACCGCTCGATACTATAACTCAAAGTTGAAAAACAGACCTTTAAATGTAGGAGACTTTGTTTTAAGGCGAGTGTTCGATAATACAAAAGAAGAAGGAGCTGGAAAACTCGGTATTAACTGGGAAGGCCCTTATCAAATCGCTGAAAAAATCCGAAACGGTGTATACCGTTTACAAGACCTTGATAGAAATCCCGTTCAAAGGCCTTGGAACATAATCAACTTGAAAAAGTTCTATTGCTAAAGCAAACACATTCGAACTACGATTCGGCTTGATCCCATTCTGGGTACGTAGGCAGCTCGCTAATCACGAGTCCAGCTATAACATAAAAACAAAAATATCATTCCAGTCATGGAATCTCTTTTTGTTTTTTTTTTAAATTCGATATTCGAGCATGAATATAAAGATACGTTGCGAACAATGTATAAATAAATATTTCTTGCTAATCTAAGACCGGATCTAGAAGGGTCTTGATTTACGGAACAACTCCGCTCCTTGACCAGCGAGGTCAACAATGTTCATAATGCAACCTGGCATGTTTCCGTACTCCTGAAGTCCTAGTTCGATCCAATCGGAAGGATGGGCTTCGAGGCGATGAAGCTCGCGAGATATGTCGAGGCGACGCTTCTCTAGCTCCATTATCCGTCTCCTAATCTTTTTCTTCTCATCTTCGAGCTCATCATGCCGAGTGATAAGCTGAAGAAAATAAAACGCTACGTTTAGCAATAATAAAAAGAAGTTAATCACTAGGATGGAAAATACCTTATTGATAAACTCCTCAGCCTTAACACGATCTTGAGGCAACAATCTCTCAATTAGAATGATCGGAATCTGAATGCTAGTTCCCTTCTTTAATATTTGTAAATCTTTTGGTTCGCCAGACTCTCCTGCTTTTATAAGCTCGATGTCCGACGTCCTCGAAGGATCAAGATTCATCACTTTGAACAAGTCTGAAGGATTCTCAGATGAGTGACCTCCCTTGAACATTTTTGTAGAATTGTTGTTGAAACTTAATGACAGACTACACCCACTTTATACTCGAAAAATTATTCGATTACATTTAAGAGGATTAATTGACGATTTCCCAAATCTGAAATTACAATTTTCATGGCAAATGTAATCGAGTTAACTGCTAATTATATTCCCTAGATTAAACGCGTTAAATGAGATTTGAATAAAATCGGCGAATTTAGAGCGAAAGGGGAAATGTAATTAATGTTGCAGGGTTTCAAGACCAGTGATATTTTACAAACATAAACAGGAAAGTGTTCGATCAAAAGTCTTCGCCCGATAATGACTCCAGCGAGGTGGAAGATCCCGAACAGCTTTCCGAGGATAGCCCCTCGTCAGAAGATAAATCAAAAGGGCCGGAGAAGTCATCAACAATTTTCGTCTCCGGTTCCTCTTTTTCTTCAGTTCTTAACATCGGAAGTCTCCGGAACTCTGAGGAACATGAAACAAAAGAGGATCCGTCACTGGTCGCCAAAGATAAACGATGAAATTTATCCAGCATGCGGAGGAATCTTCGGAGGCAAGTAGGCATTATGGCAACGATGTCTAGACCATTCCTCTCCCATTCATGCGGTTCAGATTCCAAGCGAAGGATCTCTCTTTCTATCCTCTTTATGCGCTCATCAAGAGCACGGTGCCTCCTTCCGATTCTTTGTCTCTTATCACACAAAGCTTTGTGTCTCCCGACGATCTATTTAAACGAACATTTTGTCAAATGACCAAAAGAAAGGAAGTTATAGTTTTCTGAGAAGACTAAGAGATAGAAAAGGAACCTTTTCCAGGAAGTCATAACATTTGATCCTTTCCTTCCCTGTTCGGAAATGAAAAAACGTTGGGTGAATAACTCTCTTTGGAGAGAATCCGTCTTCGGACTCAAACAATGGGTTCCTACTTGAAGTTGTTATTCTTGAGCTTGATCTGAAAGAAGACAGCGGCATCTTTTCAAGTTTTTTCTTATAATAAACTGTGGTGAACTTTCGCAATCCCTTTTAAAGGAGAAAGTGGGTTCAGATTTCTAGAAATAATTATATATTGTTAGGCCTATTGGAGAAGGCTTCAGATCCAATTAAAACACGGCCCAACGATTCCGAAGCCATCATGGGCAACGATCGAAATCATTGCCTGGTCGTATTTATGACAAAATTCTCATGAATCATAAATCTTATCCCTCGATATAAAAACAAAACTTAAGCCGAGCCCCATCCTCGCCTTCGAGAGACCGAGGAAAAATACTTTGGCGGACTAGGACTTGCAAACCTAGAATCTTGTCCAAACGTTTTTGCTAAAAAAAATCATATGCCAGAGCATGTACATGGTTGTGTTCGGTCACACTGATTGAATAGAATATTTCCGTCAAACGGAATAATCCTCATGGACTCAACAAAACAATTCTTTAAAAAAAAAAAGAAGAGAGCGTTCCGACACCTCTGGAGAACCCTCATGTGGCCGAGAAACTTCACCTACCTCGAATTGAGATGGGGAGTCTCCAAATACCAAAGAAAATTGTTTCAGATCGAGAGCAGGACGGGAAGCCGAGGATTACTCGGACTCAACCATAGCGAGTTCGGCAGCAACTTCGCTCCTCTTGTTCTTGAACGAAACTCTCCTAGCCTCTAGTTCCTTAATCAGGTCTAGATTGCTCTTCAGTTCGGCTCGATCTGTTAGAAGTTTAGTCCAGACCTCTTCGTCCTTGATGAACTTCGTAACAAATTGAATAAGTTGCCTACCGAATCCCCTCATCTCTTCTCGAGCATTATGTTCGGCTTCAGCGATATCGCGATCTCTTGATTTGCTTCTTCGAACAAAGCCGTATTCTCCTCTAGCTCAGCCTCCAAGCGAGAAGCATTAGACCTCGCAGAATCTCTTTCAGCATTCGCAATTCTGATGCGTTGCTCGTTAGCTGCTAGAGTTTTCTTCATATTTTCAAAAGATGACTCGAGTGCTTTTTCCCGCTCAAGTCGCTCGGATTGGTTGGCTAATCTGAGATCATCAACCTCCTTCTTAGCCTTTGCGGTCTCTCTCTTCGCTTGATGAAGAAGGTTCTCATAATGGAAGATCATTCCATTAGTCTCCATAAACGCCTTCGAAGTAAAAAAAAAAAAACGTGTTGTTTGGACAAAAAGCTTTTACCTAAGGAAGGGAGATTGTCATAATCTAAAAGATCCGAACCTGGGATAGGTAGCGAGCTGGATTGGTAAACATCTGACGGATTTCCGGCCTCCAAACTGAAAAAGGAGGAAGGGATGCCCCTTCCCTGGTTTGGAAACTTCGGAAGATGTCTCCAATCTCTTCTCCGCCTACGAAGCAGAGGAGAATAGCATATTAATAGATGCAATCCGTGGCAAGTTTTGCTAATGTTCGTTTTCTAAGTAAAAACTTACCTGAAATCGAAGCGGGTAAAGGATTTTGAGTCCTAACACTCAGTCCTTGAGATAGAGGAGCCTCAGGTCTTGGCTCATCTGTTTCCTCTGAAATTACTCTGTCTCCCGGAAGAGGGAGCTCAGAGTTTAAAGGTTCTGAAGAGGGAGAAACAGAACGTAGAGGGCTAGAGACTCGTGGCGGAGAACTTAATCTCACGTTTTTAAGTCTCTCATTTGATAGATTATTTATCTGGAGCCTTCCTCTTTGTGCAAGGAGAGGAGGTTATTTCTCCCTCACACCCTGGTTCGAAAGGGCAAATTGCGGTAGCAACTGGAGGGTTGTTAAGGATCTCGGTTCCATGAGTATCCACCGCGGCTGACAGGGCTGCTTCTAATGAACCATCATCAACTAAGAGGGTCTTCTTGTGGAAGTTACCAACCCTGGAGATCGCAGCTATCCGTTTCTTTTTCCCGATTTCGGATAGCTGATCCTTAAGAGCCTTGATTTCAGCCTGCATCTTTCTTTTATCTCGGGCATTCAGGCTCGAGACGTCTTTCTCCTCGGGAGGAGGATCGAGGGGATGAGTCTGACCGTCTTTAATGGCAAGCCCCGCTTTATGAATGCGTTGAAGGGTGAAGGAATTCCAATTTGTTTCACCCTCGGAAACGATTCGAAAGAAGGACAAGAAGTCAACGGTTGGGCGGGGGATCGTCTGGTTCCCTGAAACAAAGTATTGGGTTAAGAATTCCATCTCTTTAGCTTAATACAGTAGAAAGTAGTAAAGGTTGGATTTTTAACCAAGTTTAGCCGACCAATTGGCGAGAAGAAGACTGGAAAGACCTTGAACGGAATGGGGATTGACTCAGAAAAAGAACCAGTAATTCCTCCAAGGCCCATCATTCGAGGGCATTCCGTCGATCAAGGTTACGGTCAAGGATAGGGTTTATAGAAAAAATACCCGCTGCTGCGGATTCACGGGCTCGTAATAGCCCTAAGAGTTCGCTGGTGGAGAGGGAAAACCCTGCTTCTGCCGAAACGGTCAGGGTACTCAGAACGTATCGAAGAAAGTTGGGAGCCATTTGGGGAAAGGCAATCCCTAGGTGGAGGAGGTATAAAAGAAGAACTTCCGGAACGGGAAAAAACAAACCACAACCTTTGAAATATACTTCGTACGCACAACAGTAACCCTCTCGCACCACTTCTGAAGACTCGTTGGGTCTAAGAAGAGAGAATTCAATTTCCTGGGGGATGTTACAAAGGCGGCGAAGAGCGCCAAGAGAAGCAGAGGTCGACTGAGACCTGAAATGCGGACCAAATTTGTCTCCCCTTTGGGTGAAGACTTCATCCCCTCTGGGAACAGGGATTCCTTGACTGTCATCTTCGTTTTCCGAAACATAGACGGCTGGGGAAGATATCTTTTACTAAGAGGTTTCTCTTTTTATGGTTCGGTAAAAGCTTTAGGGGTAAATGTACGCTGCTGTAAAAGCCGTCGTTCCATTTAACCTTATTTAGCGAAAAATCGCCTCGAGAATATTGGGAAGTGGAACGGTTTTTCCCGTGGTATTAATATAAAATTAAAAAATTAAATCATCTGATTATCCGAGATCAGCGTAATAGCGAAAAACATGGAATAATTCTGGAATGTTAAAGATCTCGAGTCATTAATTACAGTTTACTTAAGTCTTCCAAGCCGAGCACTCAGCTCGCAAGACTTGGGGGCTAAATGTTGGGGTCGGATCCCACACATCTTCGGTAGGATCCACTTGGATATGTCCACGTCATTATTACATAATAATCCTCTTGGATTTCTAGATGTTTCGTTGCGAGAATCGAGCTCGACCTGTCGGAAGTTCGATTCAGTTTATTAAAGAGCTCGATCTTTACCAGTACGGAGTTCGCTCTTATTCAACATACAGTTCGCATAAAGGAAGGCCGAAGCGAGGAGAATATTATTCGAGGTTCGCGGCAGCGTCAAGACGCAGGAGTTCAGAGTCAACAAGAAAGAGTTCGGAAGATCCACGCGAAGCCCAAGATAGTTCAAATTCAAGCCGTTTCGGTCAAATTGTAACCTACATGATTAATGCGGATCAATGCAATTATGAGCAGTAAATGACCGCATTGATCATGTTTTCTCTATAAAAACAACCTCAAACGCATGTGTTTGAGAGAGAACAACTTTTTCCTCTTACGATCAAGCAATACAACATACTTTTTCTTTTACAATTTTGCAAGGCTTTTTTACTATTTTATTCTTTCCAAAGTTCATTCGCTTTACTTAGTTTCTTGGTTACTTCTCTTTTCAATTCCATATTTTCATTTGTTGATTTTAGAGTTTTTCTCCACAAATATACTTAAAGACAATCGAGTGTGAATCCTACCTCCACATATAGCACTTGTATTATCACAATGTATCAACAGAGTTTCAAAAGTTATACCATAATCAGCAAGCATTTGTTTCATCCATAGCAATTGAGTACAGCAGCTACCCATAGCAATGTACTCAGCCTGAGTGGATGACAGGGAGACGCAGTTCTGCTTCTTGCTATGCCAAGCAATCAGGTTATTTCCCAGAAAGAAACATCATCCAGAAGTGCTTCATCTGCCATCAAGACATCCTGACCAGTCTGCATCACAGAAACCTGCAAGATTATGATTAGTATGCTTATAGGACAACCCGTATTCAACTGTACTTTTGACGTATTTGATAATACGTTTAACAGCATTTAGATGAGATACACGTAGACAGGCTTGGTAACATGCACACAGACCAACGCTGTAACACAAGTCTGGTCTGCTAGCTATCAGATACAACAAACTTCCGATCATGGCTCTGTAGAGTTTTTGATCAACCATCTGTCCTGCTTCATCTTTTGACAATTTTGAAGTTGTGCTCATAGGAGTGCGGGCTGTCTTGCTGGTTTGCATGTCGAATCTCTTGATAAGATTCTTTGCATACGTGCTCTGAGAGATGAAAATACCTTCGGCTGATTGCGTGATCTGCAGACCTAGGAAGTAATTCAGCTCTCCCACCATGCTCATTTCAAACTCTGTTGTCATAGTCTTGACAAACTTGTTCACCAGCTCTGTTTTGGTACTACCAAACACTATATCATCCACATACACTTGAGCAATCAGTATATCAGAGTCTGATCCTAAGATGAACAAGGTCTTGTCTACACTGCCTCTCTGAAATCCATTATCCAGTAGAAATTGTGCAAGTCTTTCGTACCATGCACGTGGAGCCTGTTTCAGTCCGTACAGGGCTTTCTTCAGCTTAAACACATGTTCAGAAATATGAGGATCTTCAAATCATTTTGGCTGTGCTACATATACTTCTTCTTTGAGCAGTCCATTCAGAAAGGCACTCTTTACATCCATTTGATGCAGTTTGATTTTCAGCACACATGCAATGCCTAGTAGCAGCCTAATGGATTCAAGACGTGCAACAAGAGTAAAAGTCTCATCGAAGTCAACTCCTTCTACTTGAGAGTACCCTTGAGCCACCAGACGAGCTTTGTTGCGAACAATATTTCTGGAATCATCAATCTTATTCTTGAAAATCCATTTTGTCCCTACCACATTTACATGTGCAGGTCGAGGCACTAAATCCCATACATCATATCTGGTGAACTGATTAAGTTCTTCTGTGTATGCACCATACCAGAATTCATCATTTAAAGCTTCCACAATGGTCTTAGGCTCAATTTCAGACACAAAACAAGAATACTGCAGCATTTCATGAAAATCCAGCTGAACACCTCTTGTCTTTCTTTCATTCAGATCTCCTATCACATCAGCAGCAGAGTGATTTTTGTGGACTGTCAGCTTAGGTGGATGAGTTACAGGAGAGACTGCGATTCACTGTCTTTCTCAGCACCATCAGTTTCTTCTGCAGCAACTTCTGCAGGATCACTTGTTGCTGATGCCTCAGCGATCTTGGTTGCAGGTTCTTCAGTAACCCTTGCTGCAGGTTCTGCTCGTTCTGTTTCAGGTTCATCTCGTACAGGAGGTAACAGAAATCTTGACTTGTCATAAAAAACAACATTGACAGCATCACCAATTACCTTGGTTCTCTTGTTGTACACCCTATAAGCTGAACTGTGTGTTGAGTACCCCAAAAATATTCCTTCATCACTTCTTGAAGCAAACTTCCCTAGCTGCTCTTTGTCATTAAGGATGTAGCATATACACCCAAAGACACAAAAATGACTCAGATTCAGACTTTTTCCTTTTCAGATCTCATATGGTGTTGTCTTTGTGCCAGGTTTTACGTACACCCTGTTGATGATGTAACACGCAGTACTGACAGCTTCCGCCCAGAAACCACGCCTAGAAACCTTAAGATATGTTGTTTCCGTGTATCATGGCTCGTGCCATCTCTTGCAGTGTTCTGTTCTTTCGTTCAACAACTCCGTTCTGCTGAAGGGTTCTCGGGGCTGAATACTGATGTCTGATTCCCTGTGATTGATAGAACTTCTCAAATACTTTTTTCTGAAATTCACCACCATGATCTCTTCTTATCTGAATAATGTTTCCCTTTTCATTTTGCAGTTGCAATGCTAGTATCTTGAAGCTTTCCACAGCTTCAGACTTTTCTCTGAGGAAGCGTACCCATGTATATCTTGAGAAATCATCAACCAGCACAAAGATGTACTTCTTACCATTTATACTCTCAACTTGAACTGGACCCATAAGATCCATGTGAATCAGCTCAAGTATCTTCTTAGATCCAATTTCAGGTATCTTCTTGTGGTTGACCTTGATCTGCTTTCCCTTGTTGCATGCACTGCATACAGCATCCAACTTGTCAGCTAGCTTTGGTACACCTCGAACCACTCCAGCATTCACGATCTTAATCAGGGTCTAAACGTTCATATGTCCAAGCCTCTTGTGCCACAACTCCAGATCATTAACAGGCATAGACAAACAGATATCTGATGCACATGTAGCAGTTATTGCCTGAGCGCACACCACACAATACAGTGTTTCCATTTTCATCAACAGCCTGACAGTCAGTCCTTGTGAAGATTACTTTCAGACCATCATCGCACAGCTGAGTTATGCTGATCAGATTCGCTTTCAAGCCTTCAACATAGTACACATTTATTAGTGATGGTTGATCATCTCGCTCAATGTTTCCTTTTCCTCTTATGCGTCCTTTACCACCATCTCCAAATGTCACCTTTCCACTGGCCTCTTCTGTGAAGGTTGACAGAACATCTGAATTACCTGTCATGTGTCTTGAACAACCACTGTCAAAATACCAAGGATTACTTGCAGTTCTATCTATAGACGTGTATGCTACCTTTGCTGTGAAATCCTCATCTTCGTCAGACTCATCCAACTGTACAATAGCCACATTACAAGTCAGATCGATTTCTTCAGATTCTGTGACTGCTCTGTTGTACTGTGCTTCATCATGCTCTGAATCTTTGTTGTACAGATCTTCCTTGTTAACCTAGACTTTACCAAACTTGGATGGTTCAATAAAGCATTTACGTGCTTGCCACAATTGTTTGATCTTGTCTTGAACCTTATAGCACGTCCTTCTGATATGACCTGGTTTCCCACAGTAGAAATAGTGAAATGATCTCCGACCTCTGTTGGACCTGGTCCACTTCTTTCTGGGTGTGACTCTCCTGGACTGAACAGCTGTATTCTGTGGAACACGTTGACTCACCTTCCTGGGTAACTGTTTCTCTGAAACTGTTTTTACTCCTTGAGCTTTTTCATCATGATAGGTTTTACTCTTTACGAATTGAACAGTATTTGAGACATCCAGAGATGCTTTGGGAGCACACGGCTGGTAACCCAAACCTCTGTGACCTGATCCAACTATTCCCATGGACAGAATCTGATCCAGACTTTTACCACCATTATTCAGCATTCTGATTTTCTTGGGATTCTCACTCAATTCTCTTTCCATCATAAGAGATTTTTCTTTCTCTTTCTCATACCCTTCCTGTAAGCAATTCATCTTCTTCTCAAGTATTTGCCTTTCAGGCAAAGGTAGCTTCTCACCAATCTTCTCTTCTTTGGCTTCTTCTTCTAACATATTAACCTTTGCCACAAGCATTAGATTCTCCTTAGTAAGTTGCAGCTTGTCATTACTCAGGGAGATCCAACTGTCATACAGTGTCTTGTAATCATCACTTGTAATCTCCTTTCCATCATCATTAACTGAATCAGAATCCTCACCGGAGTCATGTTTATCTTTGGCACTGAAGGCAACAAAGTTCAGCATAGGTTCAGCTTCACCATCACTCTCTAATTCAGATTCACTGAAACTCAACAACGATCTCTCTTTACCCTTCAAAGTACTTGGACATTCTGAATTTACATGTCCAAAGCCATTGCACTCGTAACAATTCAACTCTTTGTGCTTTGTCACATGGCATTCAGGTCAAGTATGTCACATACCTCCACACTCGTGACATTTCAGATCACGTTTTCTTCCTTATGATTCGCTCCTTACAGGCCTGCTGCCTGATTTTTCAGCATCACTTCTGTTCCAGCGACTGATCTCTCTTGTGTCCCTGCTGTCTCTGTCTTTACCTTTTTCAACCCGTTTCATAGCTTTTCCGAAATTTCTGGCCATGAGAGACAAATTTTCTTTGATTTCTTGCAGCGGATCTGGGCCTTTCTCTTCATCAGCTTTGAACGTTATTCCTTTGTTCTGAATTTGTTGATCTTCAGCAACTTCCATCTCTTCAGACTTTAGAATTCCAACCAGATCTTCATATTTCAGAGTATCTGTGTTTCCTGAAACTCTCATTACAGCTTTGTGTGTAGCGTATTTCGGTGGTAGGCAACGAAGCATCTTATTCACCAGCTTTTTCTCCTTGTACGTTTTCCCTAATGATTTTGCTTCGTTTGCAATCCCACTCAGCTTGGAACTGAACTGAACAATTGATTCTAAAGGATCCATCTTCAGATTTTCAAAGTCTGTAGCCAACTGGTCCAGCCTGGTGCGTTTTACACCAGTGTTACCCTCATGAGTTTTCTGCAGAATATACCACATCTGTTTGGCATTCTCACTTCCTTGAACTAGATTGAATTCATCGTTATCAAGGCATAAGTAGATAGCATTCATGGCCCTTGCATTAAACTTAGACAGATTCTTCTCTGCATCAGTCCAGTTAGCTTTTGGTTTCTTCACTTTCAGACCTGCTTCAGTTGTGCTGAACGGAGGTTCCCAGCCATCTTCAACTGCAGTCCAGGCGTCTTCACCCTGTCCTCTGATTAACTGCATCATCCGAGTCTTCCAGTGACTGTAGCCTTTGTGATCCAGCATCACAGGTCTGTTGAGTTCTGCCTTCGACATCTCTAATCCGCAGGATCTTAACCTGTATTGAGTTAGTAATCAGGTCGGTTACCCACTCTGATACCAAGTGTAATTATATAGATGTTGAGACAATTGAAAAGAACTTCTTTTCCTTTATTAAGAATCACTTAAACAATCTACAAGATATGTTTAATCAGATTTACACGACGTTGACACAACTCGTCAATGACCAATTCTTAATCTACCCAAACTCACAACACAGCAACAACTATGTATACACTCTATTCACTCACCAAGAACCCTAATAGTTTCTAGCCTAGTACTTGAGATTCACAGAGATAGTCTAAACGCCAACCTAAACCTGAAGTCTAGACTGCGAATATAAAGGAAGCATCATAGACAACTTTCCTAATCTTCAGATCACACCAAATCTTCTTTCCTTGATTTGATCGTATCTTCAATACACCAATTTCATCTCCGGGCAGCACGGGGTATCAATCTAGAAGGTCGACTTTTATTGGTATTCGTAAGTGTAAATTCGATATTTAGAATTTTATTCAATCATATGTAGACTGTTTGTATATTGTTTTATCTTTGTAATCAAAATATTTCCACAAACATTTACCCCACATTAATCTATAATATCTATTACTAGGCCTCGAATTAATACACAAAATTCAACTCTATCACTATATTTCAAATCAAAAATATTATACTCAATACTAAAATAAAATTCTCTAACATAAACTATATAAATAGATACAAATATCTCGCATATATTAATCAAACATAAGACCCGGGCGATATGTGTATAATTTGATGTAGGTAAATTTATTTTAGCAAAAGAACTGGATTAATTTTATATTATTTAATTTGATATAGTTATATTTATCAAATTTTAAGTAATTCGTTTTCCAAATATATTTATTTTAAAGTACATTAGTTAAATTATGGTTACTTTAATATCCGTTCTTTAACAAACTCATTTTACTATTTTATGTACTATAAAGTATAAACCAAATTCATGTTGGTAATAAATAATTTGTTTAGTTATAAATTAGATTAACCCCCAAAAAACATTATTACCAAATATATAAAGATTATTTATGTATACTGAATAATATGTTGTTTTAGATTATTATGCAATTTACTCATAATCATTAATAATGAGGTCTACATTTTTTTTCCTCGATAAAATATCTAAAGTCAAGAATGTGAATATATTCAAACCTAAAAAAAAATATTCAAACTATATCCTCCATACATCGTTACTTATAAACTGTATGTTTCCGTGTCTATATTTTAAAAATTAAAACGTAGGACATGCTAATCGTACACTATATATATATATATATATATATATTTAAAAAACACAAAATGATAGTTTATATCTATAGATAATCTTCAAAAATTTTACATTTTTTTTTTAAATATAGTCCTGCGGTGTACCGTGGTAATGAACTATATACTTTTCTCTATCTCTATTTTCAAAAATGAACTTAAAATATACTAATCCTACAATATATAGATATATACATATATATATATATATATATCCATTAAAAAAAATAACATATATGTAAAAGAAAAGCCTTAAAATAAAAAATTAATTTTTTATTTAATAAAAATATAGGCCCGCGGTGTACCGCGGGTTAATATCTAGTTGTTAGTATTACATCTGATAAAATTGAATATTAAGGTTAAGATTATGTCTACAAATTTTAGAACATGTATTCTAATTAGTTTAGAAATCTTACGTCTACAAATTTTAAAAAATGTATTATGTCTACAAATTTTACGTCTACAATAATCCAACACATGCAAAGAAATCTAGAATTTTACATATATATTTAAGCTCCAAAGAATTGAAAAAATCCAAGAAACTACCAAAAGATAAAATCGAAGAAGTTGACGTCAAAATAATCGAAGAAGATGTTACCATAAAAAAAATCAAATAAAAAGAAGATTTGGAATTATCTAAGCAAAAAATTTGGAAAGTAAATAAATATTGTTTTTGCCCAATATTTTTTCCAAATTGCTTTTAGAAAGAAATCTAATTAATTTTGGAAATTTTTTTATAGTTTAGAAAGATTTAAAGAAACTAGGGACAAAATGGGATTTTAATTATATTAAAGCATATCTATATATACATTTTTGAATGACTTTTAGCAAATAAATCCTGGAGTTGGACCTTATTTACGGATAAATGCCATTAGCATTAATTATTTAAATTTGAAAAATATTAATTAAAGATATTACCAATACGATTTCGAGAATCATAAATTCATATCTTCCTTAATTTTCTGAGTCATTAATGTGATAATCTTTAGGAAATATTTCTCTGTAAAAAAAAAAATCCACATTTATGAAGGCATTAAAATCGACACTAACAATTAAATTATTTAGATGTTCAATTATTTTAAGATTCTTATATCTTATTTGATATTTTTTTTTAATATCTCATTCTTTAATTACTGCGTTTAGAATTTATTGGTTGTTACCTATTTTTTGGTGAAATTTATTGGTTGTTACTTAATAAGTAATTATGATGCGTTTATTTTAGTTAATATCTAATTTAAAGGATTTGTTTTCTTTTATTATTAATAAACGAATAACATGTATAGAAATAAAAGATTTTTTTTGCGACTCCATAATAAAAATATTAAACTCTTATTTTCTACATTTCTTACACATAATATCCTCTTATTCAATAACAAAAAATATATATTACATATTTTTAAAAATATTTATAATATTTAAATTATATAAAAAATTTGTAATATTAATATTATTTCAACTCTATACAAATTTAATATATATGTATATATATCTTATGGGAACCATTTAAAAGAAATTTTTAAATTGACTTGAATTATATAGCTTTTAAATAAAAGTATTATTAAAAAGAAAAATAACTAAATAATGTTTAATTTCACGGGACGGGTAATATGATGGGACGGGTTTGGGTTGATATTTATAAAAGATCGTATACCACGGGTGAAATACTAAAATTAACAATCAAAATAATCTATCAAACAAATTACATTTTGATTTTTTAAGAAAATATAGCCCCGCGGTGTACCGCGGGTTAAAATCTAGTATGACCAATATTAAAACATATATGATCAATTATAAATATACTTAGCATAGATGGACAATAATTTAATTATTTATCCTTTATATCAATTTTTCCCTTTAATTTATTTATAAGAAAAAAAGATTTATATTATGGAAATTGTCTGAGCCGAAAATTTGATAATTGAAAAGAAAACCGAAACAAAGGAGATACAAGAGTAACTGTGGCAAATCAAACCATACAGAATCTGATCTTAGCTCAAAGACAGAGAAAAAGGTTAGTTCTTTCTCGTAGAATTTACGAAGTTTTATGATCGTGAACCTTGATTTGATTAGGGCTCTTCCTTGATTTGATCAGCTGTCTTCTTTTTTTTTTTTTTTAATAAGATTCGCTAGGGGTTTGTCTAATTACTAGGATATGACCCGCGGTACACCGCGGGTTAATTATTTGATATTTTTTGTGTATAATAAATTTTTGTTTGTGTTTTCTTATAACTTGATTATTTGTGTTTTACATATTTGACTAAGAAACTTTTTGATTATAATCTTATGAATGTTTGTATTTGGCTTGTAATAAAGCAAGATTTTACCCCGCGATATACCTCATAGTTAATTTTGTTTGTTTTGTTAAGTATTTAAGATTGTATAATTATATTTTGATAGTTAATTCTAGGATTTCACCCGTGGTATAACGTCCCGTATTAATATCGACCCAAATCTATCCCACCATATAACCCTGTCCCGTGAAATTAAACATCATTTTGTTATTTTTATTTCAATAATATTTTATTTTAAAGACGTATAATTCGAGTCAATTTAAAAGTTTGCTTTTAAATAGTTTCCATAATATTTATATTTTTAATTTTCATATAGTTCAACTATTATTAATATTAAAAAAATTTTCTATAACTTAAATATTATAAATACTTTGTTATTTATGATTTTTAATAAATGAACAATTGGTTGTGTATAGTTTTGGTTGTTGTTTGTGGTGATAGATAATTCTTTAGAGAGGTTGAGTATCGTTTAAAAATCACTTTAAGTTTACGATAGTATTAAGTCTAATATTATTTTTGTCTTTTATTTATATGGTTTACATAATAATTATTTTCTTGTAAGCTAACAGTATAATAAGTTTTATATGGTAATAATTTTTTATTATGAAATTGTCTAGTTAACAGAAAATTAATCTACGAAGCCCAATAAGTAAAATTGAAGTCCAAACATTATAAGCCCAAAAGAAGTATTTGTTTTGGAAAAAAAAAATTAGGCCTCCCCAAATAAACCGAACTGAATGTACCGAACCGAAACCGAAGTAAAAAAAAACCGAACTGAACTGAACCGAATATTTGAAAATAATCGAATGGATACTAAATTCTATAACCGAAATAACCGTAACCGAATCGGTACCAAACCGAAATATTTCAGGTAACCGAAATACCCGAAATACAATTATATTTTCAAAATAATTAGTTATCTATAGACCAAATAATAAAAATACTTGAAAAATATATATAAATAGTAAAAATACTCGAAAATAACCGAAATATATCCAAAAATATCCGAAAATACTCAAAAATAACTGAAATATCCGAAAATATTCTAAACAAAATAACCGAATGAATACTAAATTTTAAAACCGAAAGAACTGGAACCGAACCGAAACCGAACCGAAACCGAACCGAAATTTTAAAATATCTGAATAGATACTAAATTTTGAAACCGAAAGAACCGAAACTGAATGGACCCAACCGATAACCGAACGGTTAACGGAAAGCCCAGGCCTAAAAAAAATGATGAAACCAAATTATAGATCTGCCACACTAAAACATTTCTCAGCAAAAAAAAAAAAAAAAAAAAAAAAAAGAATTCGTAACCCGATGAATGACGAACTTGTTTTTCTTCAAGCTCTCACCGATTATACCAGCAAAACGCGATTTTTTTTTCTGTTTGAACTACATGATCCGATTGTAATCGGTTATACATGTTCATAGCTTGGCCAGTTGCTCGGATTTGAATCTAATTTTGGGTCTAACCATTTGTAAGTAATTTTTCACTCTTCGCTTGCAATTTTTTTATCGATTGAGTAGCTTCTGAACAATGAATTGATGGCTGTAATTTTAGTTTGTTTACAAAAACGAATTGATTTTGGAATTGATTAATAGTAATGGTCATTCAGATTTTTACACAACTTTTGTGATAGCAATTTCCATGGATAACATGTTTTCTTATAATTATATCTTCTCTCATTCTCAATAACTGAGTTAAGCTGGATTACCAA
Organism: Arabidopsis lyrata subsp. lyrata; assembly: GCF_000004255.2. NCBI lineage: Eukaryota > Viridiplantae > Streptophyta > Magnoliopsida > Brassicales > Brassicaceae > Arabidopsis > Arabidopsis lyrata. The sequence goes on along the minus strand of NW_003302547.1, from coordinate 169,402 downwards.
TACATCTTATCTTTACAGACATGTTGTTTCTTATGACAGGAGCTTTAGTGTATGATCCTATGAGGAAGGAAGTTTATGTGGTTCGTAAGAAGATTGATAGTGTTAACAAAGAACTCAAACCCTTTAGGTTCCACTGTTCAAAAGAAGGTAACATTTGATTTCAGTTCTGTCCTCCATGAATACAAATCTATATGTCTTAAGTAAGCGTTTTGAAAGGATGTACACAGACACACACACCAATGATTTGATCTTTATGGTAACCAATTGAATCCCTAAATGCATAAACTTTAACAAAATTGGGTTTGCTAGACCTGAACTATTTGCGTTTGTCGAAAAGATGAACAAAAGCCGAATCTTTTTAAAGTTTGTAGGTTGTCAAGCACAAATCCTTTCTTGTCATCCACAAATCTGCATGAAACAAAAAAAACAAAAAGAATGAATTTGGAAACTGATTGTGATGTTTGAGTTCAGAATCTCACCAGTTTTGGTTGTGTATTGCCGTCATGATGCAGAATCTTAATTTGGACTTGTCATGCAATATTGTAAAGCCGCTTCTAAGATAGTCAAAAGAAACAACCATGGAGATATTGAAAAGCTTTCTTCATGGATGTAAAAGGTAAAATGTTTCTTGATGCCCTGGTGTTTTTCTTGCATGTGTTGGCATGTTATATTATATATAGAGGTTGTAGATGTTTAGGGTTAGGTGTGATTGTAAAGCGAGAAAATCTTGGTGATCAAGTTCAAAATTTTGTTAACACAATTACGTATCATTAATCAAAATTTTAATCGTATAATTAATCAAAATTAGAATGATGCACAAATGTTTAAGGGAAGATTGCGAAATCATTATGAAACAAAAATAATCTTCTTGTTAACACAATTACGTTAGAATGTTCTATATGTTTTAGTTTAGGCAATATTCTGATATTTGAATATCTTGAGAATATGCTTGTTGTTAGTTTACAAATCAAAACAAAATCAAAACGCAATTGTTAATGTAGTTTCCTTTTTTGTAGGGAAATCTTCTCAAAAGATACATTAACGACGATTGACGAAAATTTAGGAATATTCGAACTCAAGATTTGCGGTTTTATCACAGAATTTTTTTAGGAAAGTCTCTAATTATTCGGATCCAAATAATTTATTCCAATCCGGGTCGAAATAAATTAATTCCGGGTCAAAATTTTGACCCGATTAGGGACCCAAAAACTGTTGCAAAAATGTATAGTAGATAGTTAGCTGAGGAGATTTGAAGTTTGGTTTAATATGAGCAGTATTTGTGAGCTGAGTGATGATTTGCTCGTGAAGATACTGTCATTGCTTAAGACGAAAGATGCTGTAGCCACGAGTTTTTTGTCAAAACGATGGGTTTCTCTGTGGAAAATGGTTCCAAGGCTTGACTATGGTACTCCATTGTACGCGAGAGGTTCAGATTTTGTAAACAAATTTCTGCTGCTAAGCAAGGCTCCAGTTCTAGAAACAATGCATCTCAGACTTGGGGATGTTTGTGAACCTGAAGAACATGAAAGATGGGTTGATATTGCAGTAGCTAGACACGTGCGTGTTCTTGAGCTTATCCATTATCGTTGCCAGTTCAAACCCATGCCGTGTCCTGAGAGCTTGTTTACATGTAAAGGCCTTGTGACTTTACGCCTTCAACAAGTGATGATTTGGGATATTCCTTCCACAATCTTTCTCCAGTCCCTCAAGAATCTCTCCCTTCTCTGTGTTGAATTCCTCTCTGGGGATGAACATGTTAATAGGCTTTTGTCCGCTTGCCCTGTCCTTGAAACACTGATTGTTCAGCGATGGCTCATGGACTGTGTGACGACCTTCACAATTGCGATCCCGTCATTGCAAAGCTTACATATCATGCAAAGACCAGATTTCCATGGAACAACAGATGGTCGCGAGTATGTCGTCAGTACTCCTTCTTCTCTAAAGACTTTAAAAGTTCTAGATAAATTTAGTCGGTTCCGTTCATTAGTGAAAATGCCGAAGCTGGTGAATGCAGAAATCAAGATTAGACAAGAGGACTCTAATAAGATTATGGGATGTCTAACCTCATCCAAATACCTCTCCTTATGTCTAACCTCAGCGGGAGCAGTCTTAATGGCAAAATCTTGTGAGTTTCTCTGTCAGCTCGAGTATCTAGAGCTATATATGTACTAAATGTTCATCAGATTGGTTATGTCTTCTACTCAGCCATTCCCCTAAACTGCGAGTTCTGAGGTTAAATAATGTAAGTTACTATTTGCTATATACATTAAAACTTTTGCAGCTTCATGTTTCCACCCTTTGAAATCTCATTTTGTTTATATCTCAGCGAAACTGCGGCAGCTTCAGAGATTTTGAAGCTCAGTGGAAGCAGCCGTTTTGTGTTCCTGAATGTTTGGTGTCGAGTCTCAAAACTGTTGAGTGGATTGGATACAAGAAAACAGAAGCAGAGAAAGAAGCGGCTATTTACATCTTAGAGATGGCAAGCCACCTCAAAAGGATGACTCTATATCCCGAAAAATCACCAATTTGACCGAGAACCGTATGCTGCTGATAGATTTGGTGTCCAGGCTGAGTTGTTCTAGCAAATGTCAGCTTGAGGTTCTACCCTGAGCAGCATTGATATGGTAATGGATTTTGGTTTCTTTATCTTCGTAAGTTTTTTTCTCGGATTTAGATTTCTCAATCAAAGACTTTTACTCAAAAGTTTGTTGTTGATCTAGTCAATCTAACAAAGCAGTTAGAAAGTTACACGAATGATCTCTACATCAAGAGATTTTATATGTTGTCGGATTAATCGATCAAACAATGACTCTAAAACATGGTAATCTCAATTAATTTAGAAAGAGAGACAAAGAGAGATGGTTAATACCAATTAATTTAGAAAGAGAGACAAAGAGAGATGGTTAATATTTGTTTTACTTGCTAAATACGAGACAAACACAAGAGCAAAACAGTACAGACAAAACAAACATCTTTTGAGTTTTGTACACTATTACCCCAAAAAAAATCTTAAAGACTCCCAAATATTGAAAGATACCCAAAAAGTCAAAATGGGAGGAGTGGGGTTTCTTAAACCTTAGCTTCTGCACAATTCCTTTGCTTCATTCTTCATGTCACCAACTAGCAAAACAAAACAGTAAACGATTCAGTCTCAGCTTGTGCTTATTACAATCTGCAAGAAACCAATATTTATCGAATTCAGATGAACAATAGGACTCTTAACATCAAACCACATCTTTGGTTTTGCAGAAACCGTGTTAAAAATGAAATCAGACACCATTGATATCACAATAAAACCTGTAAACAAGTCACAAGCCTATGCAAGATCCATTTGCAACCATTTCATGCTTATGCTTTTTCTTAACGTTAGCTAACATGATACTAAAGGTTTAATCTGTGAAACTTATTAACCATTAACTTAGTTTTACCTGGAAAAATATGGCCTAGAATCACCATTACAGGAGAATTTTAATTACAAATGGCAAGCTTGGCGGTCCAATCATCAGCAACTCCGTAATCAAGGCTGAGCTCAGTCATGGGAGGAATGTTTTCAGCAGCAAAAAGCATGACTCTAGGGAACATCAGACTGTTGTGATCATGGAGTACTAACTGGACAATGACATTCGGATCAGTACTGTGGCTTATGTAACAAGCAACATTTCTCATCTTGGACACATCCATTGCGAAATCAACAGGAGGAATCTCAGGATAAGAAGGCCGCTCGAAATCAGCCAGGACCTGAGACAAATCTCCCCAAGCTTCCCATCTCGCAGAGGAAAACCGAGCAGGATATACCAATGTATCACCGTTCATGGTCAGAATGTTGGCTTGTTCCCTTGTCAAAGCAACCCCAGCATATTCACAAATAAAAGCACCAGCATGTAAAATATCCAAAGACCGAACTCCCCAACCCGTTTCCAGTGACCTAAACACCTCTAGTCTATTCCTCAAACCCTTTTGAGTCACACGGTTTCGACAGCTTGGAGGGCACCGACACGCCGCTCCACATTCATGTATCAACGGTTTCTGTCTTATTAACTTTCCATGATAATCATAAGCAAACTCACCTGAATTCTTGGCTTCACAAAGGCAGCCACTGCCACAGCCTTTGATACAGTCACATCCACTTGCACTATCGCTCCGTTGAACAAATAAGCCAGGAGGAAACGAAGTTGTCGCAAGGTACTCATAATACAAAGGTTCTTGATCGTTGTCAATGTCATTAAACAAATACACAGGAACATTCTCCTTCCTATTCGAGATATCAGAACTAATATAACCTCTCGGTCTCACAGACAATGGATTAGTTTTAAGAGTCCTAGCAAGCTTCAAAATCGAACTACCCATCTCAGCCTGCCCTTCAATCCTCTCCAGCCTATATTTAAACACACCGAAACCAGATTTCCCAACATCAAACCAAGAATCAACAATCCTAAACAACCCATCATAAACATAAACTTTACTAGAAACTGAGTTCTCATACTTCAACCCTCTAATCACCCTAACTTCAATCCCATAATACATACTCCGTTCCATCGCAAGATTCCCACCTTCCAACTTCTGATGTTCAGCTTGCCTTCCAAGCTTATCTTGCCCACCATGACCTGTATACATAATCACATCTCCTTGATCATCATCATCCTCATAACCACCTGAAACAATCACACTAGTAGCAATTGGCTCTCCATTAGAACTAAGACTCCCTGTAAGATAATCAATCCCAGCTTGTGTTTGCCCATGTAAACCCATAACACATAACTCAAGCCTAAAGAAGAAGATATCCCCAACTTGAACACCGGGAATCGAACCGACGATTCGTTTATCACGATTCAACCATAACATACAATCTTTCATCATTGAAGCAGCTTTACTATCAGGTCTACCTTTTCTTCCACCAAACCCATTAAGTTTAACTTCTTCCATCATCAAGAACATCCTAAGTGAATCATAAATCATTCTCGTCTTCCTCACATGTTCACGAAACTGTCTCTCACCTTCAGGTCCAACATCAGTGATCCTCACTAGCTCCGACGAACGTTGCTGTGGCTTAGGCCGTCGAGTAACAACAACCGACGGTGAAGCGTCATTGGTTGAGTAAGAAACCGGAATCGGTTCCGGGTCTGGATTCTCCTCAACCGGTACAATTGCTCCGGTTAAGGAATCAAGAACCGTAACATCATCGTGACGTTTAAGACGTTGAGCGAAGGCGGACCGGAATGTCTCGGCGACGGTGATGTAATCTGAGGAAAAGTTTGTGGCTTCGTTGAAATTGGAGATGGGTGATGAAATTAGGGCTTGTGGGTTTGTGTTTGGAAGTTGAAAGGACAAGTTTTGGGTTGATTCAGTGACTGGTTCAAGCTTTGGGATCAGTGAAGGTGACGGATTTAGAGACGGATCAAGAGGAATATGAGAAGAACCCATTTTCAACAACGAGAAGCGAAATGGGTTTTACGAGTTTCTCAGCGAAATCGAAGAAATTTGTTTTCTTGTTGAGACCTTTCAAGCTAAATCCATGGCGGAGAAGAAGCTCTTACTCAAAAATGTTCCTACAGGATTTAAATCTTTGTTTTTTTTCTCTAGATTTGGTATTATATAAAGTTGTGATCTTGAGACTATATGATAGGGAAAAAAATGAAAAATTTCATACCTTTTTTTTGGTTGAAATCTGAATTTGAAGATCTCTTAGGGATGAAAGAGAGCTTTCTTGGTAATAGCGATTTCTGGGGAAACAATGGCTGGAAAGCCACTTTCGGGGAAAACAAATGCTAGAATGCCACCCTCATATTTTCATTTTCTTTTACAATATTTTTTAAACTCAAAAATTAAGGAAATTCCCAAAAACCCATTGTCAATATGGAAAACTACCAATCCAACATGAAGTATCCGATTATCTGCTCCAAATTTGATAATCCGACCCGAATCCACACAAAATACTCTATTTTTTTCTTCTTCGTTTCTTTGTCAATTTTCTTCAATTGCTTATTCTTCTTCTTTTCCTCTTCTTCTTAAGCTCCAAAAATCCCCAAATCTTGAACTTCAATCCAAGAACCACTTAAGTTGAGAGTCGAAATCAGAGTTTCGGAGATCTCGATTGAGGGGTCTTCCATCTGATGTGTTGCCTCATAAGATATTAGAATCTGAAGCGAATAACTTGGTGGGTGAGGTTGTGAAATCTCAGAAGCAAGAACCGATTCGGGGATCTTTGAGAACAGAGATTGGATCTGCAGATTCGTTGCTGAGGAAAGCTGACTCGCCATTGATCGTGTTTGGTAAAGGAGTTGCTTATTACTTTGATTCCAGTTGTTTATTCGTTGATTGTTTTGGGGGCTCAGTAAACTTGCTCGAATTGTACCTTTCACCTGGTTTTGTTTTGCCAATGACTGGTTCCGTCTTCTATTTTGTCTCAGTTTGGTCATTTGTCCTTGAAGATGCAAATTTGGTCCGTCGCGGTGAGCGTTAGTGCTTGTACGGATAATTAATTCTGCTCGGATAGTTCGATCGAGCTCTTTCTTTGGTAAGCGTTTCCAATCCTTCTTAATTGAGGTTGTATGGTTTACCATCTAGTTTGGTTGGTTTGACTTTGGTTTGTTTGTGGTTTTTAACTTTGGATTTGGTTTGTCCAGAGACATGGTATGTGTGTAGGTTCTGTTTTGTCAGTTTTTTTTTTATACGAATAGCTTGTTTAGAGGTTTGTTAGGCTTGGTTTGATCCTTATAAATAGTTTTTTTTGTATGGATAGCTATTTTGTCATAATCAGATTCGTAGCTTTAGCTAAGCAGAAACCTTAGAATTATTCTCTCCTTACACCGCTCCCACATTTTTAGAGTTCTATTTCTTTTTCTAAATTTTGAAAATCTTTTGTTACCGTTTGTCTTTCTACGGTGTACACAAATTTGATAAATGAATTGTTTTACTAAGTGTTTCTATAGGTATGTTTTAACTGATTTATTTTTCATGTTTTTTGATGAAAGCATACTTGTTTGTATCTTTACTTGTTGATTTTTGTTTTTGAATTCAGATATGGATTGTGTACAAAGAGTCTACATCATTTGGTTCAATAAAATGAAGAATTAAAAAGCTTTGTGGAGAGTTTAATAGTGGTTTGAAGGATGATTTGGTGTTGGGAGATCCTACTGCGCCAAGGTTTGTGTTGTGGAATGGGATCCGGATATGTTCCCATCTCTTTAGCTTCGTTAATGGATGCATAAATTGGTTAGAGAGATTTCTAGAAGGCAAGGAGAGTCTAGATGATAGAACTAGGTTAATACTTTTTGCTTGATTTGGGTAGACGCAAAAAGGCACTGACTTTGCATTAAATCATATGATTATGTTAGTGAACTAGTTGTGGTCTTCACGATTCTAGATCAATAATCAACTCGTTGACTTGTAGTATATGTTATTGCAGAGATCATGCGCCAAGCAGGTTTTGTATCATCCCCAAGAGACAGAGGCTTGAGCCGACCGAGAGAGGTCGAGATTTGCATCTCCAAGATTGCACATGGCTTATGTTTTTGTATTTCATTTATGTATTTTGTTGGGTTGTAGATTAAGAACATATGACTTCATATTTTTGTAGACCAAAAAAATATTTAGATTATATTTAAGTTCAGTTGGTTTTGTAGGTACAACTGGTCTATTTAGGTACAACTACGTATATGGGTTACTTATAAGAAAGTACAACTAGATCACTTAGGTACAACTGAGACAATTAAAAATAACTTTTTAAAAAAATAAAAAATTAATTAAAATTGATATTAAAATAAATTCAAACGAAGTAAAAAAAAATAAATAAATAAATATGACCCACGTAAGCATGATTTTTGGCGGCGGGATATTAATTTAAAATCATCACACGTGTGGTAAAGTGGGCCAAAGACAGCATGATATTAATAAAAAATTGTTTTGTTTTAAACATAGTTGTACTAGTTGTCCAGTTGTACTCACATGTTCATAGTTGGACTTTGGCGATTTTTGCGTATTTTCAGTTGGACTTTAATAAAAATTAGTAATTTTAAGTTGGACATATGTTGTTACACTATTAATTATCATCTAAGAAGTTTTCATAATACAATTTGTACGAAATCATAATTTTCACCTATTTTGCATCAAAAGAAGTGATCACCTACAAAGTGTTCCTTGTACTATAAGGAGTGTTTCATATGAAAACAATAGTATGCACTAGGAAAATGATAAATTCAAGTTTTATTTATTTAAAATTGTTTCTTTTTTAGTTCAACATATTTTTGGAATCCTTGTTAACTCTAATTTATCGTTTTTCTTATTTGTTGAATACACATACGGATACATTTATGGTCTTAGTTGTACCTTGTCAAAACCTAATTATACCTAGTTGAACATTGTTGTATGAATACGACAAGTACATATACTGATACATATATGGTTATAGTTATAGTTTTAGTTGTACCCAGTATATTTATGGTCTTAGTTGTACTAGTCGGTCCTAGTTGTACCAGTCGAATCTAGTTATACCCGGTCGAACATGGTTGTACAGAAGAAATACGTATACATTTATGGTCTTAGTTGTACTCAGTCGAACCTAGTTGTACATATACGACGAATACATACATATACAAATATGTTCTTAGTTCCTTTATATTTACTTCCTTTAGACCAATACTTTATTTATATTTGAAGATGTTTTTAGGGAATTTCTTATATAAATCTTAATTTATAACTTTTCTAATTTAATAAAATTCATAATACAATGAACGTAGTTGAACTAATAGTATATATTTAGAATATGATAAATTCGAGTTTTATTTATTTTAAATTGTTTGTTTATAGTTCAAGATATTTTTGGAATCGTTACTAACTCTAATTTATCGTATTCATATTTGTTGTATAGAACTATGTATACATTTATGGTCTTAGTTGTACTCAGTCAAACCTAGTTGTACAAATACGACGAATTAAAATACAGATACGTTCTTAGTTGTACCAGTCGAACCTAGTTATATAAATTCGACAAATAATAATACATGTTTTATTTTCCAAAACATATAGATCAGTGACAGCGGCGGCAGATCGGAAGTGGTGGTGCCGTTCAGCAAAATCAGGAGTTCGGAGACATATTCAGCTCGAACCACAGCTGCTACAGTTGATAGTCCGTCTACTATGGTTGATTCTTCCGCCATCGTGTTCTTTATCGGCTCCGGCGTCAACGCAAAGCTCCGGTCTCGCCGCATCCAAGAAAAACACTTGGCGAGAGAATCTGAATCCCACGGCGAAGAGCATAGAGATGCTATTCTTGACTTCGAGGGGAGCCGGTGAGTGAAATGAAAGACGAGAATCGCGAAAGGTTTAGGATTAAAGGATCTAAAGATAGTTGTGGGAAAGATCTTTGTGGGAAATGTCTCAGATTTGGATATAAGGGAAAAATCTTGAGAGAAAAGAATTGAAAAACAGAAAAAAGAGAGAGATCCAAAGAAAATGATTCATGAAGAAGGGTCATCGTGAAGCAGAGAGATCCCGGCGCTGGTGAGTCTCTACCGGCACCGGAAAACATAGATGGAGAGTTGGTCTCGAGAATGGTGCCTGGGAGAGTCTCGGGGCTACTTCAATTCTGTATCCTGAGTGGCGTAATTGATCCTTCGTTGATTATAATCGCAATTAGATCTATTTCCATGTTATTCTCAAACAGATGAGAATTTCACGGAGACTGAAGTTTTACTTACTGTTAAATCTTTCAAATCAGATACGTAGATGCATTGAAGAGGAGATCGAAACAAGAGAGGAAGAGGAAGAAGAAGAAGAATAAAGCCTCTCTCTTTTTCTCTCTCTCGTTGATCGGAGCAAACAAAGAAACGACAACGTTTAGTTGGTAGCTTAGAGAGTATCAACCAATGTGCACGTGCCATAAGTGTGACCTCTGTGACGCTTTTGAATTATTGTTTTGTTAAACTTTCTTGATGATTCAGAGGGTTTCCAGGGGTAAAATCGAAATAACATATTAGTAGTGGCATACAGACTCTAAAATGGCAGGCCTGATTTAAATTCCCGGTTCAGTGGCAAACTAGCCTGTGACTCATTTCTGGGTTTGAATGATGGTGTGTTTGTTTGGTGTATCGGGCCAAACCATTGTTTGAAAAATCGCTAGGCGCTAGTCGGGCGTTCGGCATGGACCTAGCGATTAATCGGAAAATCGGATTAAAATCGGGGATTAATCGGGGATTAGTTTTAGGGTTATTTTAATATTTTTAAAATATATTAATTCAATATTGTTTTCAAAATTACAGTAAAAACAAATTTTTATGATTTTTATTAAAATTTGAACACAAGTTATGTAAAACATCACAAACTCCCAATTCAAATGATTGAATAACAAAAATAAAATGTTTTTTTATACTTGTAATCTAAAAAATAATCGGGGTATGTAAGATTAGGCGGGAAATAATCGGATTAGGCGGAAAATAATCGGATTAGACGGAGAATAATCGGGTTACTGATTTTTTAGGGGATTAGTCATTAATCGAGGCGGAGAGGGTGGGCCTAGCGATTAAACGGGGAGTAATCGGGGCTAGGCGGGGATTTTTAGAACATGGGGCCAAACCAAACACACCACAAGCATTTATTTTGGTTTGTATCTACGTGTCGCAAATCGCAACACCTACTAAATATTATGAGATTGCTACACGTGGAAAAAATCGCGATATAGAAATACAAAAAAATTAGAAATAAATTTAGGAACACCAAATTTTTGTACATATTTTTCTATTATAGAAATAAAATTTTCTTAATATATAACTTCTTTCTATTTTTTTTTATAATTGAATGAATTTAAGAACCATGAAGTATCTTGAAATATATCCCATTAAAGTCAATTTTAATAATTTTATCAAATTTAATAGGATACACAAAATTGACATATATTCCAAAACTATTTTTTAAATATTGAATATTTTATAATAATCATTAAAAAAAGCACATAATTAGGCTATTATATTTTAGCTACTTATATTGAGGGTTTTGGTTGCTCATGTGGCAAGTCCACAATTTTTCTAAGTATTTTCTTTTCTATTCTCGTACTATTTTAACCAAACACTAATTTCTTTACCTCCATTCTCTTTAAATCACTAACCAAACACACCTACATATCTCCTAAATCTATAGTTTTAAATTATGCTATTATTTCCTATTTTAGCTATTTCAAAATTTGACAAATTAAATGATTCAATATTTTTAAAATCTTCTATATATTAAAAAAGATTTTTTTTGGTGTTGATGTGTTTACCAAATTTAGATATTTCAAATTTTTATCATATAAAAAATAATTAGAATCATAAATTATATGACCAAATGTTTTTTCAAACTTCTACCAAAAAAAAAAAAAAATGTTTTTTCAAACTTTTTATTTGGCATTTACACATTAATTCATATAAACTAATTAAAATATATTTCACATTTACAATTAATTACAAAAAATATTGTGTTCTTATTAGATGATTTATCTAAATAAATAAATCACTATATAATTCAATACATTTAAAACCTCAAAATGATTTTCATGTAACAATATTTGTTATATTTAAATTTGAATATAAAATTTGGCAGGTCGTCAAAATATGTCAAAGTCAACAAAAAAATAGTTGGGTTCATCCATAGGAGTGAATCCTTTTATTCACCTCCTCTTTTTCTAACCAATCAGAAACTGTCACCTAATAAAAAACAATTAAACTCATTTAATAGTTAAATCTAATTTGCCAACAAAAAATGAAGTTATATATCGGTTTGAGTTTATAAAAGAGAGTTATAGTTTAGATTTATAGTTAAATGAGGTTAAATATCGGTTTGGATTTATAAACGAGTTTAGATTTTATAATTAAACGAGGTTAAATATCGGTTTTGGTTTATAAAAAACAGTTAGAGGTTTGATTTTACAATATAATTAAAGTAGGTTACATGTGAGTTTAGGTTTAAATGTAAGTTTGGGTTTATAAAATAGTTGTTAGGATTTAGATTTTACAATAAAATGAATTTTATTATTTTATTAGGTGGCAAATTATGATTGGCTAGAATAAAAGAAGGTGATTGGTTACTAGACAACCTTAAATCCGGTCTAGCAAATATTAATCACAGTAGCTGATATGGTCGTTGGCTCAAACAAACCATCACCAGCCAAAATCCGAGATTAGCCATATCCCTAGGTCCAATAGGATCTGCCTTAAATCATCATAACAAGTACTAAAACCCCTCTTAGCCGGTTCTTAACTTCTGCAGCAACCACAACATCAAACGAGACACTTCGAACCGCGAGATAGATCCACAAACTACATCGATTCGTCCGACATCCTCAACCAGAGCTTGAATTGACTGGGACCCATCTCAAAACCGCTGGAAATTAGCCGTCGAATTAAATCGAGAAACGGCTCCACCACACCACATCACTGCCATAGAGGAGATCTCACCCCGCTTCATTGAATCGACTCCCACCAACGATTAAGCTCTAAAGGCAATAAAAAAAATCCGAAAACCTAGATCTACTGAAATCGAGGAGAGAGAAAGGAGAAAAAGAGGGGAACGATTTTCCCTTTCATATATTCAAAGAAATTTGTTAATACCTATATGCGCAACACATTTTGAAGAAATATTACGAAATTTCCTACTAGAAAACGCTGCGATATAGAAATTACAAAAAAGAGACATCTTAAAAAGCATAACTTTTTAATATCTTTCTTTATTTTAAATAAAATTATATTTTTAATATTGAAAGAATTATTTAATTATTATATATCATCATAATTCTATTTTTTATAATTGACTAAATTTTAAAACCATGAAATGTTCAACATTTTTTATCTTTTTTTTCGTTTCTTTAAGATCATGATGTGTGAATTAACTCTTCACCCTTCCTATGATTCTTATGAAGTTGATTTTTGATTTTTCAATTTGAACGCTTAACTCCTCTTTATGTATTTTATATAAACATATAATTTTATCTGCAAGTTGTGGATGTAGGATTCACACTCGATTATCTTTAAGTAGTTCAGTGGAGAAAAACTCTTAAAATCAACAAAGGAATATAAGAATTTGAGAGGAAATTTAACCAAGAAAAAAGTAAAGAAATTTGATGACAAAGTGTGCAAAGCTTTGCGAAATTGTAAGAGAAAAGAGTATGTAGTATTGCTTAGTTGTAATGTGTAATAATCTATCAGAAGTCTCCCAGAAGTCTCCCCTCAAACACATGCGTTTGAGGTTGTTTTTATAGAGAAAACATGTTTAATGCGGTCATTCACTGTACATAATTATATTGATCCGCATTAATCATGTAAGTTACAATTTTGACCGAAACGGCTCGAATTTGAACTATCTTGGGCTTCACATGGGCTTTCCGAACTCTTTCTTGTTGACTCCGAACTCCCGCGCTTTGATGCTACTGCGAGCCTCGAACAATATTCTCCTCGCTTCGGCCTTTCTCTATGCGAACTGTATGTTGAATAAGAGCGAACTCCATGCTGGCAAAGATCGAACTCTTTTAGTGAACTGAATCGAACTTCCAACTGGTCAAGTTCAATAAAATATCTTGAATTCCGAGAGGATTATTATGTAATAATTACGTGGACAGATCCAAGTAGATCCTGCCAAAAATGTGTGGAATCTGACCCCAACATTTAGCCCCCCAAGTCTTGCGAGCTGAGTGCTCGGCTTGGAAGACTTAAGTAAATAGTAATTAATGAATCGAGATCTTTAACATTCTGGAATTTCTCCATGTTTTACGATGTTACGCCGATCTTGGATAATCAAATGATTTGATTTCCCTGACAACCGTCATCATTAATTTCCTAATTTTATATTAATACTGCGGAGAAAACTGTCCCAATTCCCAAGATTTTCGAGGCGGTTTTCCATCATACTTTAGGATTCTAATAGGTAATATTACTTTTCCATCTTATCTTCTTTACCTAGAAAACTTTTACTCTTATTGCAGGATTCTAAGAGGTTTCCTTTCGGTAAAAACCACTTTCATAAAATGTCGAACCTCCCTTCTGAAACTCGCGAATATGAGGTTGAAGACCTCGAAGCTTTCATGGGTGAGGAAACCGAACCTCATACCAAACCGGAGATGGATTTGATCTTCACCCTCAGAGTCAATCGACTGTTGATTCTCTTAATGATCTTCGTAGATTATGCCACATTCCCCCCCGAGGTGGAGATGGTGGTTCCGGAGCCCTACAAGTCTCCGGAGTCGGGGCGAGAGGGTCATTGCTACGCCTATGAAATTTATTTCAAAGGATGCGGCTTATTCCTTCCCCTTCCCGAGATACATCTCGTTTACCTCAACCATCTGGCAATCGCTTTCTCTCAGATGTCGCCCAATATGCTCGGGTATCTTATGTGTACCTTTACTATTGCAGCGGAGGCGGGCTATTCGCTGGGACTTAGCGATCTCTTGGAATTCTTCCAGGCTCATAAATCCCGAACTTCTGGGTATTATGCCCTTTATCCGATCGTGGATCGGAATCTTATTGACGGCCTGCCCTTAAAAGACAATGCCTGGAGGAAGTTTTGGTTCTTCTTCCGCATAAATAGTTTTTCTATTCAGAGTTCTTCCGAACTCCTTTAAATTCACTGGTCATCGAATTTGGGTAGAAACTAGGACTTAACTGAATAAATTTCCTATGTTGTTTTGAACTGCATTTAACATTTTCTCGTTTTTCCGCAGGTTCCCAAATTCGGTCAGTTCCTTCCGTTGATTTTCTAAACTTTTACAAGGCCGTCCTGGAGAGGCCAGTTAATTGGAATTCCTTTACTTTGGAGAGAATTCACGGTGCCGGACATTCTGTCAGAATGGGCCTTACTCACCCCGTTGACCCTCCTCCTGCCGAAATTGATCTCTCGGGTTTGAATGTCCGAGATTGGAGAAGGATCAGAGAAGCAGACAAGAAGGTCAAAGATCAGATCTCCCTGATTAGAAGAAATAAGAAAAATGTAAACTCCACCGAGGATGACAAAGTCTACCGGAAAACTCATCTAGTTGACGACGGGTCTCTTGAAGGTTCAAAGTCAATGGCGGTCACCATAAACAATGCTCCTCCCTCTACCCCAGCAGCAGACAACATGGTCGCTGCCACTGCTGAAGAGGAAGGTCCCTTAGGTGGCTCCTCTTTTACGAAGAAGAGGAAGGCTGAGGGACCTGAACCCCCACTTCAGGGAAGGTCCAAGAGCACGAGGAAAGACGAAGCCATTTCTTCAAGTCTCCCAATTCCTGAATCAGCTGATGTTCAGGATAGAAATCTTGATTCAGGAATTGTTTTGAGAGAGCCGCTGAGTTCAGGGATGCTACCCCCTAGGCGTCGTCGAGGTAATACCTCTAGAGCTCGATCATATCCGAGCTCAGGACTCTTTGCCAGAGCTTCATCTCAATCAGGTAATCCTCAATTTAACCTTTTGATACTGGAGATTAACTAATCTTTTAAGGAACTCTATATTCATATGAATATCTTTACTTTAGATAAAGAAAAGATTAGAAACATCTTTAGATGTTTTCACACTCGCTTTGGGAAGAAACATCCACCTTTTGAGCGCTGGAGGGATGAAATCAAGAAGATGTATATCAGTCATTCATTCCACTCCTCTCAGGTTTGACTATTCGAATCTTTAAACACCCGATTTTGATTCCCCCCTTTTCTTATTGTATCTCCTTTTATCAGGCAATCCTGGATTTGAACAGCATCATCAACTATTATGAAGAGGAGCTTGTTAAAGTCTCCAAGAGAGCTTCTGTTGCTGAAGGGGAGATTGAGAAACTGCAATCTTCCAGTCAGCTCGTGAAGGAGACTGCTGGCCTCAACTCGGCTCGTCAGGAAGAAATCGAGCGACTCGAAAGATCTGGCGAGGAGACAAAGAAAAATTTGGCTGAGGCCGAGCAAAAGCTAAAAACTGCCCTTGCCGACCATGACTTTGCAAAGGGTGAGATCGAACTTCTGAAATCAGAGCTTAGCGAGGTCAAAACAGTTGCTGAGGAGCTCGAACGTAAAAATGAGTCTCTTTCCAAACTAAAAGATCAGGATGTTCGCAAAATATCCCATGATACTCGGAAAGAGGTCAAAGGAGATGGGCAAAAGTTTTTTCTTGCTGTGGAATTTATTTCCGCGGATAAAACTTGGAACAAACTTAAATCCGAGCGCGATGAGATGAAGAGCAATCTCGATCTGATCAAGGAGATAGAGGAAAGAACAATTAATCTGGCTGAGGAAAAGGTGACAGTTAGTGCCGAACTTGCTAAAACTGAAACCAAGCTAGCTACTGCCCCTCAGCCATATTTGGATTTGCAGCAATTTGCGTCCGAGTTCGCTGATTCCCCTCCATTGACCGAACCTAATACTGGTTTGTCTTTGGATGAGATGATGTTAACTGGTTCTCCTCATGCTTGTTTTAATGAGTTCGGGACCAATGTTGACAAAATCTCTTCGGGTCAAACCCAAGGGTTTGCTGGTCAGGATCCTCCCATTTCTTCGATTATGGGAGATGACTTTGAACCGAGTAGCGAACCTCCTCAGGATGCTAGCTTGCTTAACCCTGAGGCGGTTCTCACAACTCAAGATGCTACCACCGGGGGTGCTCTTCCTGTTTCAAGCCAAGTAGGAGATGAAGGCAGCTCGCCTATGAATGAATGATGGTGATTGCATTTACCTTTTATAATTTTAAGACATGAAACTTTGCTTTGTTGGCCATGGGGCCGTTTTATTACTTTGAGTTTTTTTGCCCAAGGGGGCTTTATTACTGTTTTTTGAATAATTTGCCCAAGAGGGTTTTTTAATTAAAATTTCTTTAGAAAGAAATATTTAATTTTGGTTTGGTGGAAACCAACGGTTTTACATGGAGGGTTTGCAAAGTCCTTATAACCGAAATGGTTTAGAATTATAGGAGAGATAGGCTGATCAGACCTACTTGCCTTTTTTAAAGAAAAAACATTAGAATTTTTCCTCGGTCTCTCGGTTGCGAGTTTAGAGCTCGGCTTACAGGAACACTTCGCGATACTTCAAAATGTGTTCAATTAGAAAAATTTTCAGTGAGAACTGTTTGCCTTTCTTAAAAAGACAAAAAAGGTATGATACCATTTATTGATTGTCCTTGAATTTACGTTCGAAATTAAGTTCGCCTACTAGGTGTTAAGTAATACTTGAATAACCTATATGTCGTAGGTCTTGTTTGTGCATGTGCGTAAAAATCGAAAGGCTGTAATTGTCAGATCAATAGATTGACGTTTAACTTTCTTTTTTGATAAATACTCAAGTGAGTGCTCTTATATATTTTTTCTATATAAGGAGAGTAAGATTTTAGAAATTTTCCAATAAATCTTTTCTTCGTAAGGAACTTTGCAGTTCTTCTTTTCTAAATTTCTTGTTTACGATGGCCTCTCCCCAAGGCGATCCCTCTGATCCTAATCTACCATGCTTCCCCTCGAACGAATCCCTGTTTCCGACGGGGGATGGATTTACTCCACATGGGGTGGCTACTCCTTGTTTTCTTTCTTCCTTGTCTAAGGAAGAAAAGATCGAGTGTCATGAATTCATGGAACAGGTTTGACCTCGATACCAGTTGTTTCAAGGTTTTACTCGATAGATTTGTAATGTATCTGTTCTTTGCAGATCACCGAAAGGTACGTTTTCTTCTGCTCCGAAAGGCAACGCCTTGGAAGGAAACGCCGTGTCCTCGAGGACAGGATTGCTAGAACTGAAAGGAAGATCCGACGTTTGGAGTCGGATGTTCATAACTGGGAGAGGAGGGGATTTGACTCTATCGCTCGCATTCCCGGCTGCCTTCGAAAACACATCAGGTTTCTGAAGAAGCATTGGGATATCTACCAAAGGAGACTCGAATCCGACGAACGCGAAAACGGTTCATCATCTGACGAAGTCCCTTCTACAAAGTATCCTCCTTCTTAGTTATTTATTATTTTGTAATATAATATCGGGCTAGCGGCCCAGCCACATTAATTATATTTCCCCTTTTGCTTTAAATCTGTCGATTTATTTCAATCTTATTTAATGCGCTAATTTAGGGAATATAATTAGCAATTAACTCGATTACATTTTCCATGAAGGTAGTAATTTCAGATTTTGGGAAATCGTCAATTGACCTTCTTAAATGTGATTGAGTATATTTCGAATATAAAGTAGGTGTAGTTCATTATTGAGTTTTACCAACAATAATTGTACAAAGATGTTCGAGGAAGGTAATTCTTCAGAGAATCCCTCCGACTCATTAAAAACGGTAAACGATGATCTTCCGGGAGCGTTAGACATCGAGCTTGGAAAAACGAAAGCAACTGGCGAACCAGAAGAGTCACATACATTAGGGTGGGGAACCAGCATTCAGGTTCCGATCGTGTTAATTGAGAGGTTATCAGCTCAAGATCGTGTCAAGGCTGAAGAGTTTATTACCAAGGTATTGTTCAACCTAGTGATTTTACTCCCTTTGTTATTACTAAACGAAGCGTCTTATTTTCATCAGCTTATCACTCGGCACAACGAGCTCGAAGGTGAGAAATTGAGATTAGGAAAAGAAGATCAGAACTAGAGAAGCGTCGTCTCGGTATTTCTCGCGAGCTTCATCGCCTCGAAGCCCATCCTTCCGATTGGATCGAGATAGGCCTCTAGGAGTACAGAAACATGCCGGGTTGCATTTTGAACATCGTTGACCTCGCAGGCCAAGGAGCAGAGCTATTCCGTAATCCAAGACCCTTCTAGATCTGGTTTTTGCTTAGCTAAAAATATTTATTTATACATTGTTCGCAACGTATTTTAATATTTATGCTAGATGACCGAGCTTATTAAAAACAAGACTCCATGATTGGAATAATATTTTTATTTTTATAGCTGGACTCGTGTTTAGCGAGCTGCCTACGTACCCAAAATAGGATCAAGCCAAATCGTAGTTCAAAAATATTTGTTTTAGCAATAGAACTTTTTCAAGTTGATGATGTTACAAGGCCGTTGAACGGGATTTCCGTCAAGGTCTTTTAAACGGTATACACCATTTCAGATTCTTTTTGTAATTTGAGAAGGGCCTTCCCAGTTAATACCGAGTTTTCCAGCTCCTTCTTCTTTTGTGTTATCTAACACTCGCCTTAAAACAAAGTCTCCTATATTTAAAGGTCTGTTTTTCAACTTTGAGTTAAAGTATCGAGCGGTCAACTGCTGATAGTCCTGAAGTCGAATAAGGGATTGGTCTCGCCTTTCATCAATTGTATCGAGAACGTCTTCTAATAATTTAGAATTCAGTTCTTCGTTAAGTGGAGCTTCGCTCCGGCGTAAACCGGAAACATTCAGCTCGGCTGGGACTACTGCTTCCATCCCATATACTAACGAGAATGGAGTTTCTCACATTGCTCGCCTCGGGGTTGTTCGGTACGCCCACAACAAAGGTTGTAGCTCGTCATACCAACCACCTTTTCGAGCACTCAAACGTTTTTTAAGATTGCTAAGAATGGTTTTATTGGAAGCTTCCGCTTGCCCATTTCCTTGAGGATACCTTGGCGTTGAATAGCTAAGTTTTATCCCCCAAGAGGATCAAAAATCTTCAAAGTCATTTGAAATGAACTGAGGACCGTTGTCCGTTACAATTTCGTAAGGAACTCCATGGCGACAAATAATGTGTTTCCACAAGAATGTCTTTACCACAGAATCTTGTATGTTTACGTAAGCTTCAGCTTCAATCCATTTGGAAAAATAGTCCGTTAGAACTAATAAGTATTGGACACCTCGCGTTGAGCGATGCATCGGACCAACTATATCCATTGACCATCTCATGAAAGGGTATGAAGCGGATATAGATGATAAAAATTTAGATGGCTGGTGAATAAGAGGAGCGTGCATCTGGCATTTTTTACATCGTTTGGCGTAATCGATGCAGTCAGAAATCATAGTTGGCCAGAATTATCCTAACCGTTTGATTTTGAAAGCCATTCCTCGTCCCGAAGAATAACTACCGCAAAGTCCTTCGTGGACCTCGCTTGTTACTATTTCAACTTTGGGCCCGAAAATACATAAAAGATAAGGGTCACTGACACCTCGCTTGTAGAATGATTCTTTAATTATGGAATACTTAGCGCTGATGATTCTTAATTTGTGAGCTTGCCATTTGTTCGATGGTAGTTCTCCATTAAGAATGAAATTTTTTGATGGGTATCCTCCACTCAGCCCCCCAATCATTAGCGGAAGTATTATCCTTGAGTATAAACTTCCTAGGTTCCGGCTCAGAAGGAATATCAGGATCATTTTCGACTGTTATCAGAACTTCTTCATTATTTGCGGTATCCGGAAGTGACTGTTCAGCTCGAGATGGTTCTTTAATGGGAACCTCTTGATCTTTTAGGTTTCTTCTCGGCTTTCTTTTAGGAAGTTCCGATTGTGGAGTAAGTTCGTCATCTTGAGACTTCGCTCATGATCTGGTGATAACAAGCGAACTGTTCTTGTTGTTGGAATTTAATTCTGGAGCTTCGATATGTTCGACTTCCAAAATATTATCGTTTCCTGTTCCTTCATCTGAAATACTTCGTGAAGTAATACATTCAACTGGAATCACTCGCTTGAGTTCGGGATCTGAAGTAGAAGCTAGGGCAGCTAAAGCGTCTGCTGAAGTGTTCTCGCTTCGAGGTATTCGAACTAATTCGAATTTTTTGAATTTTCCAGCTAACTTTTTGACAGCCGAAAGGTAGGCTTCCATTCGAGGTGCCTTAGCTTCATAATCTCCAGCGAACTGGTTGACAAGTAGCTGAGAATCACAATAAGCTATTATTTTTTCTGCTCCAATTGCAAGAGCAAGCCGAAGTCCTGCTAAAAGAGCTTCGTATTCCGCTTCGTTGTTCAAAGCTGGGAACATTAATCGAAATGATTGTTCGATTATTTCCCTTTTCGGAGTTTCGAGCCTAATACCGATTCCGGATCCTTGCTTAGAAGAAGAGCCATCTACATGTAATTTCCATGTGGAGTCTGTTTCGATAAGGATTCCATCATCTAATGGTAATTCAGTTAGAAAATCAGCCAGAACTTGTGCTTTTGCGCTAGTTCGACTTTTATATTCTATTTCATACTCACTGAGTTCGATTGCCCATTTTGCCAATCTACCGGACTGACTTGGTCCGTGAAGAATTGAGCGAAGTGGATGAGAAGTTAAAACTTCTATTGGATGAGATTGGAAATAAGGTCTGAGTTTTCTAGCAGATACGACTACTGCTAAAGCTAATTTTTCCATCATGGTATATCTCGATTCTGGACTGGTAAGAGATTTACTTATATAGAAAATCGGCTTTTGATCACCTCGATCTTCTCGTACTAAAACCCCACTTACAGAATGATTGGAAACTGAAATGTAAAGATAAAGTTTCTCATCTGACTCAGATTTTGAGAGAACCGGTGGTGTTGTCAGGTAAGTTTTGAGTTGATCGAAAGCTGCTTCACATTGATCATCCCACTGGAATTTTTTGTTCCCTTTTAAAATTTGATAAAAAAAGAGGCATTTATCTGTCGATTTCGAAATGAAACGATTCACCGCAACAATTCTACCCATCAATCGTTGGATTTCTTTGATGTTTTTTGGTGAAGGCATTGAGAAGAAAGCGTTAATCTGATTGGGATTCGCCTTTATTCCTCTTTCCGTGATTATTTAACCTAGGAATTCTCCGGAAGGTACACCAAAAGAATATTTAGCTGGATTTAATTTCATTCCAAACTCATTTAGAATTTTGAAACACTGCTCAAGATGAATGATGTGCTCGAATTTCTTAAGAGACTTCACGAGCATATCATCGATATAAACCTCCATCGTTTGGCCCAAATGTTTTGCAAACATTTTGTTAACTAAACGTTAGTATGTTGCTCCGGTATTTTTTAAACCGAATGGCATAACTTTGTAACAGTAGATTCCTCTATCTGTTATGAAAGATGTTTTCTCTTCATCTTCGAGATTCATCATGATCTAATTATATCCAGAAAATGCATCCATAAATGATAAGAGTTCGTTTCCGGCCGTTGATTCTACAAGCCGATCAATATGAGGGAGAGGAAAGCTGTCTTTTGGACATGCTTTGTTAATGTCAGTGAAATCGACACATACTCTCTACTTTCCATTCTTCTTTTTGACTACCACGGGGTTTGCTAACCAGTCCGGGTACTTTACTTCTCTTATGGAACCAATTTTCAAAAGCTTATCAACTTCGTCATTGACCGCTTGAGCCCGATCAGGACCCAGTTTTCTTCTTTTCTGCTTTATTGGTTTAAAACTGGGATCGACGTTTATTTCATGGGTAATGATACTTTTGTCGATTCCGGGCATATCTTTTGCCGACCAGGCAAAAGTATTTTTATTTTCCTTTAGAAATGTTACCAATTGATCTTTGATTTATGAATCTAAAGTAGTGCCGACTTTTACTTTTCGATCTGGAAAGTCGGAATCAATTTCAATTTCTGTGGTAACTTCATTCGAACTGAGGCAGCTTGGGTAACGCGAGGTGCTTTCCTGCTTCGCGTATATCATTAATTGCTATTTGAGCTTTAAACGATGTCCCATGAGGTAGCAAGAACGCGATGTTTCCTGATCTCCTCGAATGGTTCCGATTCCTCCAGGAGTCGGAAATTTCACACATTGGTGATAAGTTGAAGGTATAGCCTTCATTTGATATATCCACGGAGTTCCGAAAATTATTTTGTATGCGGTCGGTCGGTCAAAGACAATGAATTCTACAATCTTTGGAACCCCTGCGGCAAGCACTGGTAGTTTTATGTTTCCTAAAGACATAGAAGTGTCACTTGTGAAAGCTACCAATGGTGCTGGTGGACCGATAATGTCGGCTTTACTGATTCCCATTCTTTGCAAAGTGCTTAGAAATATGAGATCAACTGAGCTTCCAGTATCAATTAAACATCTTGTTACTTCGAAGTTCGCAACATCTAAAATTATCACAAGAGCATCGTCATGAGGCCCTGTTACTCCTTGAGTGTCCCAATTGTCAAAAGAGATAGAAGGTAGTTATTCATTTGACTGAAAACCCATAACGGTTTGAATGGCTGCTGATTTCTTGTGCCTTTTGATTGATCTGATCGAATCTCGGCATAATTTGGATCCTCCCATTATAACATCAATCATTTTCTTAGGAGTGTTTGGAGTTCGGGGCCCATTGGGCTTATGTTTCTTTTTAGGAGGATTAGGAGCTTCAGAATCTTCTTTTTCCTTGTGATAAGATTCCACAAATTCCTCGATATTGAAATTAGCGAGCTCTCTAGCTGCCCACAGTTGGTGAGGTGCTTTTTGAGTACGCTACAATCTTTGGTGGAGTGCCCGTTTATTTTGTGAATATCGCAATAGGCACTCTCATCTCTAACCCAAGTATTAGGAGATTTGTATCTTCCTCTACTTGGGGAGGGTTTTCCTACAGAGTTAGTAGCAGGATTATTTCCGAACCGTTTTTGATCTTTTGGTTCGAATTTTTTCGTTGGATTTCCAATGACCAATTTAGTTGGCCGATGCTTTTTTGCGAGGCTGAGTTTTTCTTCTTCTGCCTCCATCCAACTGTTAGCTCGGAATAAAGTATCTTGGATGGTACTCGGACGATTGACGATGATTTTTTCCCAAAATCGGGATTCATGCTAGAGTCCATTCCTTAAAGCATACAGGGCAGCATTGTGCGATACCCCAGGAATTTTGGCTATCACTTCTTTGAATTTAGTGATATATTTGCAAAGTGGTTCATTTTGTCCTTGGGTTAGATTCCAAAGATCTGCATCAGAAGTTGCCTTTTCCATGAACATGGAATATTGTTTTAGAAAAGCAGAGGATAATTCCTTAAAACTATCAATAGTTCCAGGCTCCAACTGAGTAAACCATAGCAGGGCCGATCCGGATAGATTCTCGGAAAATAGTTTGCAATATCCAGCATCTTCCTCGCCTGGTTCTAGATCGATTCTGCCAGCAGCAATCTGAAAAGCAGCGAGGTAATTTTAAGGATCTCCTTTACCATCATAAGTCGGTAATTTAACCTTTCGAGAATCCTTGATTCGAAGGTTCGAGATTCTCGAGGTGAAAGGTGTTCGCCGAGTTTCTTCGATTACTCTATCGATCTCAGGCGCCGAACTGGTCGCCTGATGAAACTTCGATTTCATTTCGTCAAGCTCTTGTCGAAGTTTGATGAAATCATCCGAAAAGGTGACATCGGGATTTTCCATATGGAATCCTTTGTCAAAAACAGGGTCTTCCTGAACCTGGGGAATTCCTTCCCCGGTTGGGTTAGTTTCATCCCCTGCGGCTGCCTGATTGCTAGCACTAGCAAGCTGGCCTGCTGGCGGAGTTTGAGTATTCCCGGACCTGTTTTGTGCGGGAGTTACGAATAGCCTGCGCTGATGCGTTGCTGCGCGCACAGAAAGCAAAGTATCTAAACGGCTTGAAACAACGTTCAGCGCGTTTGACAAATTTGCCTGGGTGGTTTGAACACTCGTCAAGGTTTGCTAGATTGAGTTCAACCTTTCACTAAAAGTGGTGTTGGCATCAACAAATGTACCCATCTGAGTGGTCAGATTGGTGGTTGTCTGATTAAGCAAAGCTATTGCATCGCTCAATGCTTGCTGCTCAGCCATAGTTTCTTGGTTGGGAAAGAAGGACTTTGAGATTAAAGAGTTTTGTGGTAGATCCCCACAGACAGCGCCAAAATGTGGATGTAGAATTCACACTCGATTATCTTTAAGTATTTCAGTGGAGAAAAACTCTTAAAATCAACAAAGGAATATAGGAATTTGAGAGGAAATTTAACCAAGAAAAAAGTAAAGAAATTTGATATGACAAAGTGTGCAAAGTTTTGCGAAATTGTAAGAGAAAAGAGTATGTAGTATTGCTTAGTTGTAATGTGTAATAATCTATCAGAAGTCTCCCAGAAGTCCCCCCTCAAACACATGCGTTTGAGGTTGTTTTATAGAGAAAACATGTTTAATGCGGTCATTCACTGTACATAATTATATTGGTCCGCATTAATCATGTAAGTTACAATTTTGACCGAAACGGCTCGAATTTGAACTATCTTGGGCTTCACATGGGCTTTCCGAACTCTTTCTTGTTGACTCCGAACTCCCGCGCTTTGATGCTACTGCGAGTCTCGAACAATATTCTCCTCGCTTCGGCCTTTCTCTATGCGAACTGTATGTTGAATAAGAGCGAACTCCATGCTGGCAAAGATCGAACTCTTTTAGTGAACTGAATCGAACTCCCAACTGGTCAAGTTCAATAAAATATCTTGAATTCCGAGAGGATTATTATGTAATAATTACGTGGACAGATCCAAGTGGATCCTGCCAAAAATTTGTAGGATCCGACCCCAACACAAGTGTCAATAAAATTCTGCAATAGATTTTCATATGTTATCAACAACTTCTGTTAGAGCCGGCTCTTTTTTCCCTATGCTCTATTTTGACAAGCTCTTCTATTTCAGCAACAAAAAAAATTATGGTGTTGTGTGAGACATCTTCTTTTCTTCGTCACTTTCTATTTCCGATTCACTTAACGTTTCATTAAGAAACTCTTCATTTTGTTTAAGACTTTTCACTTAATGTGCTCACAACCATGAAACACATGACATTGAACCAATCTTTTTTCTTTGCCTTGTTCATGTCTTCTACCATAATTGCTACTACATTTTGGTAGCTTCTTATGTTTTAGTAACAATAGTTTCTTCAGGTATCTCCCTATCTTCTTAGTGAGTGTCTCAAGATTTCCATCCTCCTATTCACAATTTATTTCGGTTGTGGCAAAAGTAAGGCTTCTTGCTCTTTCAGCGATACCTTTATTCTGATTTTCAACTGCATCTCTATTTAATTTAGTATGTATTAGGGGAAACAATATATAAGCTCTTCAAGCTTCATCCTCATTTGATTTAATCGTTGCAGTCTTCTTTGGAGATAACATGTCAGGAGGATATGTCAAAATCTTTCAAAACCATGTTGAACTCTGAATATGTTTAGGGGAAACAATAACCTCGTTTGTATATGTCCACTATAGCCAAGTATAATTGAGTTCCATGCTATTTTTACAGTGGTCGTAGTTTGAGTCTCTAAAAGGGGACATCATGTCACAGAGGTACCTTCTTTTGGAGGTTCCATCTAGTCTCGAAATAAAAATCGTATCACTGAAAAGTTTATCAATTTTGATCAGTGACTCACTCTGGTAAGAAGTGAAAATTGGGAGACATAGACAAAATAAAGTGCAGAAATAATTTAAACAGTAAAAAGTCGAAATAACATGAAATTTAACGAGGTATCGGTTGGTTCTTTTAAATAACCACTAATTTTCGGCTGCAAAAAGGGTTTATCAGATAACATTAAGAAGACAAGTCAAACCGAAATAAATCTTCTACCCAAATTTTAACACATATATCTAACACATAAACTAAGATATCATGAGTAAAAAATTTGATCTCTGATGATTATCTACTTCTTAAACTGCACTCCTCATAGCGACTCGACAATAATATTTTCCCAAATATATCTCTCAAATTCAACAACAACACAAAGTGCACACAAGTTTATTAGAGCATTTTCAATGGGGAGCTCTCACCATGAAACTCTCTCAAATTGTTTAATATAAATTTTGAGAAAATGTTAGATGAGAATTTTTGTTTTTTTGTTTTTTTGTTTTTTCATGGTGCAATCGTAGGTTCTCTACTGGGGTTCTTAGGAAAAAAAGAAAATTATAAAAAAAATTATATCATAAAACTTAATAATTATTGCAATTCATAAAATATTAAACATACATAATTTTCAAACATTTAAAAAAATGTGGAAAAAACCCGGAAGAACGATTAGTTGTACTGTTGATTGTTGTGAAATTTTTGCCATATATTGCCAACCAAATCATCTTTCGATTATTGATGCATATCTCGATCACGAACTCGATTTCGAATGCCCATCATATTCCCGATATTTATAGGCATCTCTGTAGAATACGCTAAATCACTTGAGAAGTTCAGTTTGCTTCAACTTGTGAGAATTCCAAAACTACAAACTGTGTTTATCCATCTTGTTTGTCTTCTACAATCATATTGTGCAATATGATACATGCTCTCATTATCTTTTGTATGTTTTCCTTATCCCAAACAAGAGCCGGGTTTTTAATAATGTGAAACCGAGCTTGCAATACTCCAAATGCACGCTCGACATCTTTACAGACTTCTTCTTGATGTGTAATAAATAAAGATGCTTTTCGTCCTTGTGGAATTCGAATAGATTGGATAAAAGTAGCCTATTTTGGATAAATACTATTTGTGAAATAGTAAGTCAGATGATACTCCCGTCCGTTGACTACGTAATTCACATTCAGAGCTTGACCTTCTAAAATATTATCAAAAACTGGTGATAAATCAAGAATATTGATATCGTTTAAAGTACCTAAAGGTCCAAAAAATGTGTGCCATGTCCAGAGATCTTTTGATGCGACCGCCTCTAAAATGATGGTTAGTTTTCTAGAGCCACGCTTATAGTGGCCTTTCCAAGAGGTGGGACAATTCTTCCACCCCAATGCATACAATCGATGCTTCCTATCATCCTGGGAAATCCGCATCTCTCTCCAATATCGAGTAGTCTTTGTAGATCTGCTACTGTAGGTGCTCTAAGATATTCATCTCCGAACAAAGAAATGATTTCATCGGTAAAAATTTTCATGCATGAAATCACAAAGGTTTCACCGATTCAGAGGTATTCGTCAACTACATTAGCCGCACAACCATATAAAGGCAAACGAATCGCTGTCGTACATTTTTGTATTGGAGAGTGCTCGAACCTTCCTGTAGCATCTTTTCGATGTTGAAAGAACAAAATTTCAACGGATAGTCGATCAACAAAACACATGAATAAAGGCTTATTCATTCGAAAACGACATCGAAATATATGAGGTGGGAATATTGAATTATCACTAAAATAATCGTCCCATAAGCGGATGTGTCCTTCTTCACGTTGTCTTTTAATATAGGCTCGTTTCTTCTTTTTTTGGTGCCCTCTTGCCGATCACCATAATCAATGAATTGATTCTCGAACTTTTGATGGAAAAAAGCATTAAATTGTTCATCCATTGTATCGTCGATCGTATTACAGGAGGAAGATGCCATTTGGTATGATATTTTGTTGTCTTAAAAAAGAAGTTTTTTAGTGGAAGATTGTTGAAAAAAAGAGAGAACATTTTTGTGTTGATCGTAGGAAAATGTGGTGTACGAATAATAGAAGATCAAAAGTTTTGTGGTTTTGTGTTGTAATAATAGAATAACAACAACTGTTGTTGTTTGTGTTGTAATAATAGAATAAGAAAATGGTTTTGTGATTTTGTATTGTAGTAATTGAAGAAGAACAATAATAAGAAGAAGAACAATGGTTTGTGTACGAATAATATTGGAGAACCGTAGAAAAAGAAGAAGATGAATAATGTTTGTGTGTTGTAATAACAAGAACAATGATGTTGTTTTATATAGCAATAACAAAAGCATATGCAAAAGAAAGACTTGTGGTTCACAATCATGCATACAAAAAGAAAGACTTGTGGTGTCTTTACATAAAATCAAAAGCATATGCAAAAAAAGATTTGTGACTTGTAAAAGCTATGGTCGTGGTGTCTTCAGTCATAGTTAAGTTGTAATTTGTAAAATTTGTGGTCTTTGCTTATTGTCTTCTTTTCGCCATATTTGTCTTCTTTTCACTTGTGACTTCTCTAGACAAAAGTAAAAGCAAACGCAAGTTAGATCAATAACAGAGGCCTTGAATGTACGACGCGGTGCAGTGCGTATATGTCAAAACCACAGTTAAATTCACCATTCAACATAACTTTTTTTCTTTTTGTGATTGTTATTAAAATAATGAAAAAACTAATTGTTACAATGACGGGTTCAATTATAATAGAGAAACGACGAAACGAATGTGGCCATAGAAACGCATCAAATATGTTGTGGTTAAACAATTGAAGTGTGGTCATATATATATATTTTCTTTTAATCCAAACAATTTTAGTACAATTCATAAGAGAAAAAAAATGATATCGATCACTACAATTCTAAAGTAAATTTTAATATTTTTTGTTTGTGAAATGTTTTTATAATTTTGCAATAATAAATTTGTAATTTATAAATCTACAATTTTTATTGTTAACTTCATTTTATTATTACTATTTGTTTCTTAAAAATATTAAAATATATATTACCAAACGAGATCTAACCCGAATCCGAAAGAAACCGACCCCAAACTAGACCTATTTTTTTGTTTTTTATTATTCATAAATAAAATATGTAAAAAGTTTGATCATTTATTAAACAACTTATTAATAATTAATTTATATTATTATATTTATTTAAAATATATATTGCGAATCACTTGATGTACTTTTTATCATTCGAACATTTGTACTACATCGCATGCTGTTTTTTTCACCATTCATAAATAA
Source organism: Arabidopsis lyrata subsp. lyrata (assembly GCF_000004255.2). Lineage (NCBI taxonomy): Eukaryota > Viridiplantae > Streptophyta > Magnoliopsida > Brassicales > Brassicaceae > Arabidopsis > Arabidopsis lyrata. Next base: position 139,981 of record NW_003302547.1, on the reverse strand, counting down.
TTTGAACTACTCGATCCGCTTAATCCGCAAATGTTCTGCATACTGTGTTTTTTCTTAACAAACCGCAGTTAAACAGCACCGTATTACTAAATCCGCTTGATCCGCACCGCTCAATCCGCTTGATCTGCACCGCTCAATCCGCTGTTCTCATTCGAAGCCAAAATCATTTCTCAGACCAAACACAAAGTGAAACAATAAAATGCAATAAGAGAAAGATTTCTCAGAACAAATACTAACTAAAACAATAAAATGCTTTTGTGAAATCATTCTCAGACCAAACACAAACTGAAACATTCAAATGCAATAACAGAAACAATTCTCAGACCAAACACAAAATCATAATACTTCATACATAAATAGAAACACAACACCGTACATTATCCGAGACATTTATTCATGCTTTTAAAAACATGCATCATGGAAAAACTTACAAGGAAATATCAAACATAAACTAACTAGGAAATTTGAAACAAACCTAAGACAACATTCCAGTAATTAACTTGTTTTTGAGAGCAATATCTATGTCAGAAAGCTTTGTTTTTCTAATAAGACTTTCAAGCAGTTTAGCCTTATCATGCTCTCTCTACAAAGCAAAATCCTTCTCCTTAATCTCCCACATAAAGTTTCAAAACATTGTCTTCTTCTCCTTTGACAGTGGCTATCTTTTTGCTTTTGGATTTTGTTGCTTTCACATAAGGAAGCCTTCTCATTATTTCATAATCTCCAACACTAGTTGGCTGGAAGCTTGATGAATAAGCAGAACCATCAGCATCCTTTTTTCTCTTTAAACTTGCAGTCCCTTTAGTAGAAGGAACTCCACACCATTTCTGATCATACCTTAGCTCTCTCCAAGCATGATCCAATGTGAACTTTTTCTTCTTATCATTAAAGTAAAGCTGGTGTGCCATCTGCATTACATCATCCTCACTTTGCCAACTAGCTTTCTGATTTTTTGTTGTTGTATAACAACCCACATACTTACACTTAGCATGCTCTCTTTTTGGGAGACCATCGAGCTGCGGACTAGAGGTTACATAGGCTGCAATCCGTTTCCAAAAGAAATTACCTTTTTGCTCATTCTCTATCATAGGATCCTTACTGGTATTTAACCAAGCACTTATGAGGACAACATCCTATTTTGGGCTCTATTTCTTTCTTGATATACCCCTCTTAGGTGTGGCTTCCCCTTCACTTCCTTCATCAAACCTTTGTGTACTAAAAGTTGGGACTTCAGATGATCCAATGAGTACTTGGTGACACACTTGCATACGGATTGGTATAAACTGTGTCTTCTCCTTGACTATGCAACAAGTCAAGAAAACTAGATGGCTGACAATATGGATCTATATTGTAGTGGTTGTGGGTGTTAAAACGAGAAAGAAAAGAAGGCTGAAGGGTTAAAGGAGAATGAAAGGATAAAGGAGACTGAAGGGATAAAGGAGACTGAAGTGTTAAAGGAGATGGATTTGTGGGTTGGTGGTTTGTGTTAGTCTTTTTATTTCAATTTAAAGAAGATGAATTTATCACCAAGTTAGCAATCAATGACATGGTAAAGAATTTACTGTCTTTACCTAATCTAAACCAAAACAATTACTATCAAAGAGCATTGATCACAGATAACAAACCAATCATTTATCAAAAAAAAAAACTGTCCTAATCAATATCTACTAAGCATTAATCAAAGAAAACAGTTTCCACAATTAGTTTGATTGAAAGTTTACTTAACTCTATACCTTACATAAGCAGCAATCAATGCTAAAATAAACACATTCAGCTTTACCTTTAATTACTAGCAGATTTTCCAAAATCGACAACACGCATTCTCCACTTGCCTTCTCCACTAGAAAAGTGTCCACATTCCCTCACAAATAACACAGAAAAAAAAAATGTGAATAACATAAAATTACACATGAAGTCAACAAACATTACACATAACAGATATATACAAATCGATGCCATAGAAGCGAGAATGTTGCGGAGAAGAGAGACACATTAAGCAGCATTGTGTCAGAGGATCGTGAAGAGTTAGATGAGCGATTTGGTGAAATTTGAAGTACTTTGTTTGAGCGTAGACATATGACTGTTGTACCACGTCAATTTCTCTCGGGTCCGGGTAAGTTCGGATCTAAAAATTTTGAACATTAAAAGCAAAGAATTATGAAGAAAAGACCGAAACCTCTAGTTTTGTTAATTTTAATTATTAATTATAGAGGTATTATTGTTTTAGTATATAGGCAACAGTGATGCAAGAATCATTAATAGGCAAAAACTTGACAATTGAGAAGACTTGCCAATGGAGAAAATAAAGAAACGATTTGTTATAATATTAATAATATTTAATATTATCACAAAAAATAATATAAAAAAAATATATTACTCCATTACCTCGAGAAGAAAAAATATCATGTCAATTGTCAAATTAGTAATAAAGAAAAGAAATCATGTCAATTGTCAAATTAGTAATAAAGAAAAGAAACCAGTCTATTAAACCAGTCATTATTACGAGTAATAACACATAATCCATTAAACCAGTCATTATTACGAGTAATAACACAGAACAAGCTTCTAAACGTCTCTCTCTTTTCCTTTTTTTTTTGTTTGAACAATGGAAGATGATCCCTCTTGATTTGTTGTGGTTTTCGGAGTTGTAGTGGTTATTGCGTGTAGCTAACTTTTTTGTTACTACTTTCCTTTAATTGAGCCAACGAATCTCGACCTGCCGGTGAAATCCCCGATTTTAGTCTCGAGAATCCCCTCTCCGAAATTTCCGGCGGATGACGTCCGTACCGGCAGACTCTCCGGCGATCATACAGGTGAACTCTCTGGGGTCGTCTCCAAGCCTCCTGTCCTACTGACAATTATGCGGCCGATGAATCTTGTTTGGAGGCCTGTTCTTTAGTGTCTTCTCCCGATTCCCTGCTTCTGTGAGTCTAACCTCGTTAATATTAAGAGATATAACTATGAATCAAATCAGTAGGTTATCGAGCCGTTAGATGCTGAATGTTACCTGTCGTTTTACTTAGCAATATTATTGGTTTTGACTTTTGAGTTTGCAATACTCGAGTTTCCATAACTCTTTCTTCTTGGAGTCTAGTAACTTGCTTGTTCATGCCTCCTAATCTAATGGAAACCCCTCAAAAGTTCTCTCTTGAAATGGCATCGCCATTTAGCTATTTGAATTATGATGTCCTTTAATTTTTTTACATAGGAAGAATGGTGGGCCCGGGGTTTACGTATCTCTCAAGACATACGAAAAAGCCTTTGAGGATTTGGATGAATTGAACTTGATGGTAAAATATTTGGTAAAGGAAAGACGGTGCAATAAGGAGCATATTAAAGAGCATCTCAAGTTATATGAAGAGAAGGTGAAGGATACAATTAATATGAACACGAAGCTAAGAGATGTGATATTGAGAGGACTGCGAGAAAAAGAAGAGTACGAGCTGTGTGAACAAGTGCACAAGGAGTTTCTGAGGATCAATTGGAAGTTCCGAAAACTCGTCCAGGCTCCTTGGATCAATTACTGGCCTCGTTTTTGTATATTTTGGCGCATTGTATGTTTACCAAAATATTCTGAAAAATATGTTTTCGGGGACCACTAAAAAACCTCCCCTTATGGACATTCGCTTCTTTTGGCTCGGTTTGGATCAGTTATTTAGTATCAGTTAGGGTATTTCATAAAAAAAATATAAATAAGTTATATTCTATGTTTTGACCACGATGGTAACGCTCTATTTGCAAAATAAGAAAAGAATTAAGCAGCATTGTTGACATAGAAGGCAAACCATTCAGCGCATGCCATTTTTCGGAGGAATAGAGTAAGACAAGTATTTCGAGGAAAAACATGCAATATATAAATGCTTTAGAATTATAAAGATCGAAGCAAACATACGCAAGAGGAGGTAATGATTAGACCGCTACATTAAAGAATACATGCAATAGAAGACAACAATTTATTAAAATAACACGCAACATCTATATTATTTAGTAGTGTAGATTTCGAAGGTACATAGTTAAAAATGGCTATTTAGAGCAGTATGTGGAAGTATTATATTGAGGAAAAGAAGGTAACATGTTTTAATAATCAAATTAGGAAATGAGGTTACCCCAATGAATTTAGGAAAGTTGACATAGAAGGAAAACCATTGCGAACATATCATTTTCCAGAGACTTAAACCGCTAATTTCAGGAAAACACATGCAATATAATATATAAATGCCTTAGAAGGAAACATATGAAAGAGATGGTAATTTTTATACGGTAGTAGAGGCTCATATAACCGAAAAAAATAGATTGGATGTAAATCTTCCGTAATAGGCTTCGAAATTTATAAAACTCATTGATCGAGTAAACGTGTTGGGGGATATTTAAAAATACATGTAATTTTATAATAACGCAGTAATTATACATTGACAACTTGCAACGAAACAAAAACAATTGTTTATCTTCGGATTGGACACTCTGGTGCTCGCGTAAAGCAGAAACTCATTAATTCGGCGACAGTGATTATACGTCTTCCAATGTTGCATTGGGTAGAAGGGTAACAACTTGTTCCTCCGTATAACTTAAAAATCATGTTATATGTAAATGTAGCACATGGGTTGGAGAATAGCGAAGCACATATACGACACGTCGCATATGACGTATTTGACACAATAGCAAAAACGGTGGAAGATTTGGTAAATCTTCGTTTCCATACGAGTGAATGCGTTATTGAATGAGAAATCGTAAAACAGCACGAGTTATGTAAAAATTGCATGCTATCTTCGTGCAATTCATTAACAAGTTTGATTTGACAGATAGAGAACAAACTGATTTGCCTAATCACGCCGCCCTCGGGTGTTGGGGGAATCACAACGTTTTCAAATTTTTGTGATTTCAAATAGGTAAACTAATGTTGACTAAAATATCTAAAAATCTGTAACCCTAATTACACTTTTCTATATAAAAAGGGAGAGATGGCAAGATATTAATGCTCACACCTCTTCTACTTTCCAAAAACACAGACAAATAATTCTACAACATTTTAGAAGAATTTGTTATAGTCTAGGTATGCAATTAATGAATGTTATAGTCTAGGTATGCTATTTGTCATTATATCAGCATGATTAATGTTGTTATTTTTAGAATTTAATGCAAACGGATTTTTTTGTAGGTATCAATGATTATTATTACCGAAATAACCGAGCGTGATGTACGGATGGTTAGCGGATAGTGGGCGATCAGAGCAGATAATAGCTGGATTTTCATCCTCAACCAACAAAACGCCGTTAGACGGATGAGCATTCGTGAGGGGGGAAAGTTTTTGTGGTTCGATCGTTTGTAAGAGAATCGTATGAGTTGGAGTATGTTGCCTGTCAACTACACTTGTCATACCAATGGCCTGATTGGATGGATATTGAAGCAAATTTTGGAAGAAGTACACGCCAATACTGATAACGATCGACGAAAAGATGGGCATTTTCCTGGCTATGCATTATGAGTTGGAAACTTGAACTTACTTGTAGAATGGGGTACAAGTGTTGGCGGAAGTACTGCGACATCAAGTTATGGTTTACCAAATAGAGGAAAAACGCCATTATACTGTAATGAGGCCCCATCTTCTAAATACAACTCTGCATTGTAGCATAAGCTAATAGATAATGACGCGATGCTACGTTGGATGCGATCAACGCAGCCACAAGGCGGTCACGTAGGAAAATCTTCTTCCAACGTCCAACAAGTTCCGCTAGGGGCAAACGTTGAGCGAATTTTTGTTATTACATCAAGTGGTAGTGACGATAGCGATAGTGAGGACAGAGATGAGGTATAAATGTGTATAATTTGCTGTCATTCTTTTTGCATCCAAAGTATAACATTAATAACAGAAATAGTTTCCTGCTTTGACGCAGGTGGATGATTCAAATTTTGTTGAGGCAGATTTACTTGCAAATCTTGGTTGCTGGCCACGTTCAAAAAATTGCTAGATGCTAGTCGGGCGCTCGAAATGGGCCTACCATCTAGCAAAAAATCAGATTAAACAGGATTTAATCGAGATTAGTTTTCCAGGCAATTTTAATATTTTTTAAATACTTCTAAAGTTATTTTACAAAAATATTTTAAAATTTATGAATAGTTTTGCAAAATTACTTCATATCAAATTGACATTCATCCTAAATACATATTCAAAATACAAATTTAAGTTCCAACATGATATACAAAAAATAGTATGGTCTTGATTTTGAGAGACACAAAAATTAGCGAAATGTCACAAAAAAGAATGAAAACTACTTCTTCCTCGTTTGATTTCTACAATGATCAAGTAATTAGCATATATTGGAATTTTTTTTGTTAGGACTTCTTGATTATCTGCAAATGATCAAATAATTGATCAAGTAATCAAACAAAGGATAATAGAAACAACAAGATAGACTCAAACTATCACGATAAAAAACAACAAGTAATCATATATACAACAATAAAAACAAACCTTAGTAACCCATTGGTGTGTCACGACACTTAGAATTTTCATGAAACACATCAGGTTCAAATTCCATGTCAAGCATTACTTCATCTTCTTCCATGTCAAGCATTACTTCATTTGCTTCTCAAAGTCACCATGATAAAAAGTTTCAACACAAGCAATAAATCCCTCTGCGATCTCCATATCATATTGAATATTAGGATCTTTGTAGAAGTAGAATGGATTTAGAAAGTAAGCAGCAAGATGCAAAGGAGAATCCAATCTACCTTTCATTTTCTCATCCATAATCCGAAAGAGAGGTTTGTAATTCTTTTCCAAATGACTGGAAAATCAAAACTTGAACCTATAGATAGAGAAATAAAAAGAGTAAATTTGGGAAAATACCCTTTTTTGTTTACATTTTTGAAAAATAACTTTTCTTTAATTTCTTTAAGAAACTATTTTTAAATATGTAAAGTTACTTAAATTTACTTAAACTTAAAAACAATTAATCAAAATATTTATATTATAAATAGAACATCAATTTATTGATAATAACTAAAATAATTTTTACAAAAATTTTATATGACTAACAATTCCGAAAATTTACTATCATAAATTATTTTTTAAACAATAATGAATAACAACATTCTACCGATATTAAGTCATGATTTTTGTGAAGTCTTATGTTATTGTTATGATGCAGAAAACATATAAAATAGTTTATTTTACAAAAAAAAAAAAATCAAAAAGAATCATTGAATTGAAGAAAAGTTTTGTGATATGTTAAGTTGAAAAATGTGTTTGGAGTATTGGATATTATTTTACTTTATATAACATGAAAAATATTTCGTGAAAGATTTTATAATATTTTTAGATATTATCTTGTTAAATTTAAATATATAAAATTAATAAACCATCTTTGTGTTAAAAATATATATAATTCGTATTAATATTATTTTGAATTTTTTTTTTCCCTAAATTTCGAATTTAGTTTTGATTTATTAAAAATATAGCTTTAAATTTAAATTAATATCAAACTGTCATATTTATATATAAAAGATTGTAGTTTTCATTAAAATAGGAAAAAAGGGTATTTTTCAAAGTATAACTCAAAAACATGGTATTTTTCAAAATGGCCATAAAAATAACCGGCAGGACCAATAATATCTAAACCAGAACATAGAGTCATTTCAATTGGCTAGACGTACAGAGATATCAAAGACAATAGATAAAGACGTCCTAAACGACTAGACAGAGACTTCAAAGACATGTTTTATGAAATACAAGTGTGAAATTTGTAAAATTGAGCAATAACAATATAAAGATTTAAGAGATATTACATGTAGATCACGAACAAAGAGATTAGAGTGGCTCGAAATCAAGTCAAATTCAGTTTGGCTTTGATCAAATTTTTGAGGAGAAACGAGATTATGAGAGAGCAAAGTCGACTGCAACATGTTCGACCTTTTGAGAGAGAAGAAGCACTAAACCAGAGAAGGACCACTAAACCAGAGAAAAAGCACCAAACCGGTTATTAATTGATTTTTGGAAAAAACGTAACATCCTACATCGACAAGTAGAAAATGAGTCCATGGAAATATTTGATTATAAATATGCTTTCCCATTGTTAATTGTTTGTCTCCAAATAATAATGAAGTTGAAGCCCAATGTTAAGTGGATTAAGGCCCAAACTTCAGTTTGACTTTTCTTATTAAATCGGAAATTTTTAACGATTAAATTACTAATCGGCCAATAAATCGTTTAAACGATTAAACAATGCGATTAGGGCTAAATCGCGGCGGTGAGCCTCCGACGAGCGCCTAGGCGCCTGATTAATCGGCTAGGCACCCGATTTTTTGAACGGGGGTTGTTGGCAATAGATCTGAGTGGCGAAATTTACGGTTCAGACACCAAAAAAAATGTATTCAATGATGAGAATGATGAAAATGTCGGAAAAGAGACAATAAAAAAGTGTAATTTCTTTGGACCATCTGCAAACTAAATGTCTGCACTAATAGGGGTAAACTTGGATCTCCAGGTTTCCCTACATGAGGCTCTAGAGGACATGTGCCTGAACTTTGCATCTTTCAACCGTGATGCCGCGCCTACACTAGATGAACAAGACGAAGAAGATAACATGTATATTTATAAGCAGGCTATATATTATAGTTGTGCATGATATATTCATGAACTACATGATATATTTATGATTATAAGTAGCAACAACAATATGCTTTGTTTCTCGATTTGCTGTCTTTCATCAGTACATGTGATTTCTTAAAACAACATTCTGTATTCTGACTTATGATTTCCTTCATTAAGAGCCTCAAAAAAACAACAACATGGGTAATATGTATATTTATAAAATCAATCTATATATTATAGTTGTGCATGATATATATATGAACTACATGATATATTTATGATTATAAGTAGCAACAACAATATGTTTTTTTTTCGCGATCTGCTGTCTTTTATCAGTACATGTGATTTCTTAAAACAACATGCTATATTCTGACTTATGCTTTCCTTCGGGTTCCCGTATTGCTATATTATTGCATGTTTTATGCCTCTTCGACATGAAATATTATGTTATGAATTGATAGGTCGTGTCGGGATGGAGTTAGCTATTCGAGATGTTCAGTATGAAGGCGATGAATCGTTTGTGAGGCGTGTCTTAAAAAAAAGCAAGTCTGCAATGTGAAATTAACCGTGCATGCGCTTAATCGACGGAAAAATGTGAAATTAACCGTGCATGCACTTAATCGACGGTTTCATTTCCGTCGTGGGCGCTCCAGCTAGAAATTGATAACTTTGACTTGTGTTTCCGAATCGTGCACCTGGCGAGTGTACATAGTGAAGTTGGAAAACTGTGACAACTAACAAATTCGTAGTGCTACACTCGATCATACTTGCACCGTTAAATAACGAAGTAATTATCATAGAGTAGTCACGATTTGCGTGATTGGCATCATAATGAGAGGAAAATATGAGGGGAACACAAGATACCTACGAGCAATTGACCTACAACAACTCCTTCTTACCGATCATTCTATTAGAATTTCCTATTGGAAGGCATGGAAATCCCGGAAAATTGCTATGGAGGGAGAAAACGGATCAGCTACAAATAGCTTCTCTCTCTTACCAAGTTACATACATGTACTATAGGAGGCGAACTGAGGATCCGTTGTTGATCTTAAAACAGGGGTTGATGCAAAAGGTATTTATAGGTTTAAATACTTTTTCCTAGCATTCGCAGCATGTGTTGAAAGTTTTGCATACATGAGGCGTGTCATTGTAATCGATTGGGCCCACCTAAAAGGGAAATATGGAGGCTGCCTGCTAACAGTCAGCTACCAAGACGCCAATTTCCAAGTGTTCCCTCTAGCATTTGGAGTTGTTGGTAGCAAAAACGATGATGCTTGGGAGTGTTTTTTCTGGGGTTTGAGCACAGCAGTACCAGACGCAGCGAATCTGACATTCGTCTCAGACCGTCATTCCTCAATTTCAACAGGACTGCGAAGGGTAAGCCTAAAACACATTCACTTTAAAACACATGTTATTGGTTGGTAAACCTTGATAGTTTTAAATATGAGTTGACATTTGCTTATGTTACATACACTATTTTCATATACCTTGATATTTGAAATTTTACCTTGATCTAAAGTTTGTTTCGGATGCAGAGATTGTTCTATTTGATTGTCTTACATTTAGTTTGTCGGTTTGTATATATTTTTATTTTAAAATGTGAAGTGCAGTTGTGTTTTTTTACATGCTACGTTCAATTAGTGCATGTGTTTTAACAAAATAACTTCTTTTACGCCGTAAGTGTTTTCAAAGGCTAGGCATGGCACTTGTGTAGTTCATTTCCAGCGTAACATTGCAGCCATCTACAAGAAAAAACACATGTTGTTCCACGTTTCCAGAGCTGCTAGAACATACAAGATTTGTGAATTTCATACATACTTCAACGAGGTGATAAGACTTGATCCGGCTTGTGCAAGCTACCTAGAGTCAGTTGGCTTTTATCATTGGACAAGAGCTTATTTCCTGGGAGAAAGCTACAACGTAATGACCAACAATGCTGCGGAGTCATTGAAAGCAGTGTTGAAGAAAACCAACTCCCCATCATTTTGCTTCTTTTAGTTCATTCGAACAACTAATGTCATGGTTTACGATGAGGCATGAGGAAGCCAAATCAGAAACATTAGCTCTACCACCAAAGATGAGAGAAGTGGTGCATCCATACTTCGAAAAATCTGTAAAATTTTCCGTTAGGCGCATAGACAGATATGCTTATGAGATACGAGAAGAAGGGTCCACTGTTTATCATGTGAAGCTCCCGGAAAGCATCTGCTCGCACAGAGCATTTGATTTGCATCACTTGCCTTGCTCACACGATATAGCTGCTGCAGTTGCAGAGGGTGCTCCTATCCAAGGACTACTCGCGCCAGAGTATTCAGTTGAAATTTGGTGAATATCGTACTAAGGGACTATGAAATCAGTCCCTGATTTTAAAGATGTGTTCCCTTTACCTAAACCCATAGCTTATCTTCAACTATTCGCCTTGCAACCTGCAATCCGCCGGATTGACTGAAAAAGAAGCGTATAACATCACAGGAGAGTTTAAGATAACTGTTTTTTTTTTCTTAATATTTAAACTATTTTCAGGTTTTGCTTCTAACATATGTTGTTTGTAGGCAACACAATGTCATATAATACGTTGTTCGCACTGCACAGGCACTGGTCATAACGTGCCACGTGCAATGCCCATATAGAGGTGTGAACTGCTCCTTTTTAAAATGCAATGTTTTATATAGAGATAACATGCATTTTATATATATAACATGGGTTGGACTATTCTACTTGCGCATGGGTAGTCGATGTTTCGCGTTGTTTGCATGGGCTGTAGTAGGTTATGGCTTTTAATGAAAGGGAAATCCATCAAAAATGGAGTTATATCTAGAAGGAAGGTTACTTGGTTTATGTACATTATGTACATAGTAGCATAGAGACCTTGCTTCGAAGGTAGCGCCTTACTCTATGGACTGATGCACTCAAGTAGAACCCGTGCCAGCCGGTGTTGGCTTTTTGTTGTTTTTTGGTGTTTCTCTGTAGATAAAGTAAGAATACTTCTATTTGTATGCAGACTCTTGATATTAAATAGCAACGCATGTGTTCAATCAAAATGAAGCGTTGTTAATATTGACAACGGTTCTCTAGAAAAAAACTCTACCATGGAAAAAAAAACACAGAGTTATTAAACAACCAATGCCATAGGAAGAAAACACATGGGATTCCTCAACCACTAGGAGTAAATTAATGCGATGGATGGATAGCTTTAATGACGTTTGTACCTGCCTTTCCACCCATACGTACTAGTATCCATAAATGCATGTATACATTAACATACCTGGTTGCCCTCTATTTAAATACAACATATCTATATTTCTTTGCCAACCAACCTATTCCGATATCTATTTACCAAAAATACTCAGGCAGAAAGACTGATTTACTAGAATTAGGGGTCAAATGAGAGAGTATAGGCAGCATCTTGTCTACATGCGGATTGACGGCTTATTCAGGAAAATAATTTGAAGCGGCTTTGGAGGCAAATAACCCGGAAGCTTATTACTTAGAAGGTCTAAGGTATGCTTTGTTGAAAAAAAACATAGCCACGACGAAAAATCATATTTTCAAAGCTGTAAACAAAGTTGAAGAAGCAACATTCGTCTTCGCTATGTAGTCTATTTGTGTTGTAGAGAAGGAATTGAGAAAGTTCTTCACCGAATAATTGTTTGCACAACCATGAGCAGAGCTTTTAGCTATGAGTGACTCTGTCTTTGCAGTTCTTGAACGCATGGGGGTGCAAAACGGCACAGCGTGCGCCCAAACGTGGAATGGCGCCGTCCCAGATTGTTCAGAAATCCATAACATATACAACTGCTATGAAGAGTAGTACATATTTTGGTGTTTCAAGGAATTTTGTCACCGTTGTTAGGTAGCACTATGAATAAGATCTAACATGTTGGTCCTTCGTTATTTTCAAAAATATGTTGTTGTTTTCTTTATCCCAGTATGTATAATATGTTGTTGTTTCTTGTTTTTTTTCGCTGTTGTTGTTTCTTGTTATGTGTACTATATTGTTGGTTTTTTTTAGGCTCGAATGTAAAATACTAAAATGTGTATCGATCTATGGTCTTTGATTAATTATAAAAGCAGTATGACTAACGTGATAATTTTGTATATTCGTTAAAACATGATGCAATCTTCGAACAAAACATGGGTTGCGTAGAAAAAGGTTGCTTTAAATAGTATAACGGAACAATCTTGGAACAGACAGAATACGGGATAAATCTTGATATTCGTTAAAATGATATAATCTTGAAAAACAACACGGGATCTGTAGAAAAAATAAGGTATATATTATATAAGAGAACAACAAAATTAGTCGCTTTTTAAAAAAAAAAGGATATTTGTTTTTAAAAAAAGACATATGTTTGGTATAAACGACACACTACACAGACATAATACTGTTTCAAAATATAAAAAAAAAATTCCAGGACATAGAAATATAACACATCTACTACTTACTTAGGAGAACCATCGATACATATCGTCAACAAAAGGGAAGTTACATAATTAGTAAGGTACAAACAACATCGTATAATCCTAGGCATACCCATTATTTCCAATATATTACAAGATTCGGCTAAAGGAATAGTCAAACAGTCCCATTTCCTAACTCATAAGTAGCGATTATGTAATTTTTGGCAGCACTGAACACATGAACAAGCTTCACACGCTTGCACGACTCAATCTCGCCATCAACATGAGCTTCTGTTATATGGGCGACCATAACTCCTTAATGTCAGAGAAAACAAGCATGCAGTATCTCTTTCTCCCTGTGAACAACAACAAGCTTCATACACTAGTAGAAATTTTTCGTATAACCACGGTTTAGCCATGGACATTCGTGGCTAATTTCATACCAGCCACGAATTAGTCACTAAAAAATAACGTGACAATTTTCGTGGTTTCTGGTGGTTTTTCGTGGCTAATTTTTGCCACGGATTTTATCTGTAGCAAATTCGTGGCTATTTGCTACGAAAAAGCCACGAAATTTTCGTGATTATTTTATTTTCGAATTTATTTTATTATATAGCCACGAATTTGCTACAGATAAAATCCGTGGCTAGACGAAAACCTAAATCTTAAAGACAAACTCTAAATTTATAAACTCTAAACAAAAATCTAATTACCAATGTATACCCTAATTAAAATTAAGATCCAACACTTTTATAAAATTCTTAGTTTTTAAATCAAACATTTCAAATCTATACCCCAAACCCTCAATTTAACTCCAAATCCTAAAATCTAAACTTTAATTAAAATTTTCATTATAGAAATTAAACCATAAACCATCAAACCAAAATATAACCATTACATTTACATAAAACCAATATTTAGAACCATTTACAAAAAAATCAGTTGTTTGTTAAGAAGAAAATAGCAAAATATTTGAAATCTAATCAATTTTTTAACCCTAAACCAAAACATAATCAGTATAATAAACTAAAATCAAATAAAAATAAAGTTTTAAAATATAATCATCATTTTATAAATTCTAAACTGGAAACCATAATTAATAAATATATTGAACAAATAAAAACAAATGTATTTAATAAAAACACATACAAACAAAAGTTATAAAAAAAATATAGACAAAATGCAATAAAAGAGACTTGCTTCTCATTGGTTACGCCACATTGACGAGGATCACAGTTTTGTTGATCATCCACCGTTGATAACAAAAATCTAACGGACATAAATCTTTCTTTTATTTTGTTTCTCATTCCCAACAAAAGCAATTACTCTCTTCTTCTTCTCTCTTTTTTTACGATCTCTACTTCTCTTCTCCTGTTTCCTTTTTGTTTTTCTGGGTAAATTTCTCTTTCTTTTTCTTCTTCTCTATTTCTCATGAATACTAATCTTTTCTTTGTTCTTTTTTTTTCAGATCTCGCATATCAAGCCTCCGCCACCGCGTCTTGAAGCCGTCGTTCACCACCACCACCACCATTGACGATGTTCAACGCATCAGCGCCGTGACATCAGCCCTGGAGTTCAACGCAACGATGCCGTCACATCAGCCATGGAGTTTGATCCAAATTCCGATTGCTGCAATGTTTTCAACGGACAACAATGAGAGCTCCTAGATCTGATGCCCGACAAAACCTCACCGTCCACCTCCAGCCACCACCAGATCCGACGCCACGAGACCACCGAAGATGCTTGACGGAAAGACATCACGTGAAGCATTTTTTAATTTTTTTTTTTTTTTTTGTAAAGTTTTAATTTTTCTTTTTAGTTAAAATCATTGTATTTTATAAATAAATAAAATTTCACATTTTAATTAATAAATAATAATCCTTTTTTTTTTGTTTTTTTTTATATTAAAATTATACAAAAAAATCACGAATTAGTCAGGATTATTTTCGTGGCTGTAGACTTGTAGAGCCACAAATATTTAAGTGGCTATCTGTGATAAATCAGCTACGAAATACGTGTGACTAATTCGTGGCTAAACAACCAGGAAAAGCCACGAAAAAATAAAGCTACGAAGCTATAGCCACAAATATTTTTAGTGACTAGTCGTGGCTATCAATATAGCCACGAATTTTTAGGTGCAACCATGAATATTGAAGTGGCTATATGTATTTTTTTTACTAGTGATATAGCTTTTCTTTTCCCCACTTTTTTATATAGCAAATCAAAACAGGTATGGTAACATCTCAGCTAAGGGCATAAGAACAGTCTTCAGCTTTGGTTCACGCCATAATCCTATAAAACAGTTTAGGACAGTCATGTTCCAATCCTTCATATTAACACAGAACGTAAATATTTTCAACCAAATGTTGTTTGTCACAAAGAAAGGGAATGTAGACCCTTTTAAACCCAGTGGGAGTAGGCCTGGACACAAATATGGATCCACATAGAACCGAACCGAACCGAAATTGATGGGTTTGGTTCAATTCTGGTTCTAGTGAAAATATCGATTGGATCTTGAATTACAGAACCATGGGTATCGGTTCGGTTCGGGTAGGAACCGATATCTATTCGGGTACCCAAAAAGTGTAATTTCTTTGGAACATCTGCAAACTACATGTCTGCACCAATAATGGTAAACTTGGATCTCTAAGTTTCCCTACATGAAGCACTAGAGGACATGTGCCTAAACTTAACATCTTTTAACCGTGATGCCGCGCCTACACTAGATGAACAAGGCGAAGAAGATAACATGTATATTTATAAAAGCAGCCTATATATACATGAACTACATGATATATTTATGATTATAAGTAGCAACAACAATATGCTTTGTTTCTCGATTTGCTGTCTTTCATCAATACATGTGATTTCTTAAAACAACATTCTATATTTTGACTTATGATTTCCTTCATTAAAAGCTTCAAGAAAACAACAACATGGGTAATATGTATATTTCTAAAATCAATTTATATATTATAGTTGTGCATGATATATACATGAACTACATGATATATTTATGATTATAAGTAACAACAACAATATGTTTTATTTTGCGATCTGCTGTCTTTCATCATTACGGGAGAGTTTAAGATAACAGTTTTTCTTTTTGTTAATCTTTAAACCATTTCCAGGTTTTGCTTCTAACATGTGTGGTTTGCATGCAACACAACGTCATATAATACGTTGTTCGCGTTGCACAGGCACTGATCATACTCGTGCCACGTGCAATACCCATATAGAGGTGTAACTGCTCCCTTTTAAAATGTAATGTTTTATATACGGATAAAATGCATTTTATATATATATAACATGGGTTGGACTATTCTTCTTGCGCATGGGTAGTCGATGTCTCGCGTTGTTTGCATGGGCTGTAGTAAGTTATGGTTTTTAATGAAGGGGAAGTTCACCAAGAATTGAGTTATATCTAGAAGGAAGGCTACTTGGTTTATGTACATAGTAGCATAGAGACCTTGTTTCGAGGGTAGCGCCTTAAGCTATGGACTGATGCACTCAAGTAGAACCTGTTCCAGCCGGTGTTGGCTTTTTGTTTTTTTTTTTTGGTGTTTCTCTGTAGATAAAGTAAGAATACTCCTATTTGTATGCATACCCTTGATATTAAATAGCAACGCATGTGTTTAATCAAAATACAATGTTGTTAATATTGACAACGGTTCTTTAGACAAAACTCCACCATAGAAAAAACAAAAAAAAAAACACAGAGTTATTAAACAACCAATGCCATAGGAAGAAAACACATGAGATTCCTCAACCACTAGGAGAGAATTAATGCGATGGAGGGATAGCTTTGATGACGTTTGTACCTGCCTTTCCACTCATACACTAGTATCCATAAATGCATGTATACATTAACATACTTGGTTGCCCTCTATTTAAATACAACATATCTATATTTCGTTGCCAACCAACCTATTCCGATATCCATTCACCAAAAATACTTAGGCAAAACGACTGATTCACTAGAATTAGGGGTAAAATGAGAGAGTATAGGCAGCATCCTGTCTACATGCGGATTGACGGCTTATTCTGGAAAATAATTTGAAGAGGCTTTGGAGGCAAACAACCCGGAAACTCATTACTTAGAAGGTCTAAGCTATACTTGTTGGGAAAAAGACATATAGATATGGGCTAAGAGGACGTCTAGGCGGTCTAGGCGGACAAAAATCGGATCACGGATTTATTTTACCGATTTGGACAAAATCGCCGCGGTCTCCACCCGGTCAGTGTCTAGGCGGCCGATTTTTAGAACAGGGGAAAAAACTAATTTCGGATGCATCTGTGCTGCGGTGATCTCACTTAGGGACAACATTTTTAGCTGCAGCTGCAGGTCCATCAGTATCTTATACCCTTTGCTTGGTCTCGAACACCATCCCCATTGACACCAAGATCTTCAGATAAGGAGACTGCTGGGCCAATAACCGTGGTAAATGTGTTACCTAGAAGAAACACAAACCTGTCTTCCTACAGCACTCTGCCAAGTAGGATTTGTCTGTAGAGATGTCGCATCATTGAGTTCTGTTAACACTGAGCCTAAGACAGATTCAAGAAATCCAGTTGCGTTCTCTTGGCCAGAATGCGATCTAGTGGCT
The DNA here is from genome assembly GCF_000004255.2 of Arabidopsis lyrata subsp. lyrata. Classification (NCBI taxonomy): domain Eukaryota; kingdom Viridiplantae; phylum Streptophyta; class Magnoliopsida; order Brassicales; family Brassicaceae; genus Arabidopsis; species Arabidopsis lyrata. The sequence continues at coordinate 122,380 of NW_003302547.1, read as the reverse complement.
TCTATATCAGCAGATGATGAGACTCCTTGCTGACCAATGCGGCCATCATTTCCTGATTGCGCTGCAGATCCATCTACTTCTCTAGAAATTTGAACACATTAGAATTTCCAACAGCTCTAATAGCTTCTGTAAACAAATTGGTCATACGAGCCTCAGAATCCGCAATTGCCTTCAACACAAGGTTCTGCATTCTCTTGTCTTTCAGGTCAACACAGTGTTTCAGCGCGTCAGAAATGTGCAACTTGTCTTTTCCTTTACGGTTTTTTGAAGAACCAACCATGGTATTTGGAGGGTCTAGAGTTTCATCATCGATGGTGTCATGCGTGCTACAAACATTACTGTTGTTACTATCGTCAGGCAGAGAATCAGACATCAATCCGTCAAAAGAACATTGAAGCAGTAAATTTATGATGCTCGCTTACAAGTTGGAGAAGGTGGTCAACACCAGGATCATCTGCGTCCTCCAGCCATCCACTCAAGAAAAGGTCACCATTCACTTCTCCACTTAGAATAGATACGACATTGCTCTGAAAAATAACAAGTGGTTAAACCTTACGATCAGTCTATTTGATATAAAAAAACATGATATATATATAGAGAGATATAAAACAAAGTGTGTCGCATTACATATATATAAAACACATGTGATCACCCCAAACAACATGCAATAAAAAATGATATAATATAACCAGATAATATTAACAAAACACACGCTATGTCTATCTACAACATGTTATCTATATGTAATACATACTATCTACATCAGCCTATGTTATGTATATAAAACACATGATATATACGAAGAATACATGTACAAGTGGACCTAAATCTCTAACCTATATATGTGTATGTATATCTATAAAAAAACATGAGATCACCACAAAGTACATGCAATAAAAAGAACAACAAAGGTATGCGTATATATAACATGCTATAGTACAAAAAAAATTACTATCACAATTTCATAACATTCGGCCCTCCTATCTACAAACAAATCATATTTAATATTTATGTATATATCATGATATAAAACTATAATACATGTACATGTGGACCTCAATCTGTAAGCTATAACTCTTTATGCATATATTAAAAATACATGTGATCACCACAAACAACATTCGATAAAAAAAAATGATATAACTCAACAAAACAACGTCTACGTAGAACATATTATCTATATGTAATACATACTATATACATCAGTATCTGTCATATCTATAAAACACATGATATATACGAAGAATATATATACATATTGACCTAAATCTGTAACCTATACCTATGTATGCATATCTAAAAAACACATGAGATCACAATAAATACACGCAATAAATAGAATAACAAAGATATGCGTATATATAACAAGCTATAATATATATAAAAAAATTTCTATCATAATTTCATAAGATTGGGCCCTTCTATATCCAAACACATCATAAATATATATGAAGAGCATGTTAATAATACGCGCTATGTATAATATCTTAAACAGGTTCTCTATATGAAATTCATACTATATACATTTAAAACATAGCACAACAACAAACCTATTGCATTTTACAAATTATGCAGTAATAGAGAGAATTGGATTAGATATTCGTACCAGGGACTTCTTATCCACTTTCCACACTATATCTAGCTTCAAACTCCATAGCCGCTCAATTTCAAAGTCAATTTCCTCCATCTATGAATCCCCTTCTTCGTCAACTTCAGGGAATTGCAACTCCCTAATAACAAGAACACAGTGCAACTATAGCAGGGTTAGCGCATGAGGGAATCCTTGGATAGTTGCTGGTTTCCTCATTAACTTATATGCTCCCCTTGTTGTAATGCTCTTTAGTGTCAACATGAATGATATCGTACCCCAAGGGTGATTTAGAAAGTTTTCAAGATTTTCTGACATCTCTGCATGAACCGGAGATATTTTGCTTCTACCTGAAGTTGGGCACAAGACGCCATATATGAGAGCAAGAATAGCGTACCGCAATCGCATATCTTGGTCTTGTACCAAATGCTTCTTCAACCGACCAACAACCCACTTAACAGAAACGTCAGCGCGATCAAATAGCTTGTACCAATACTTCCCAGGCATAAGTTTGCATTTGCTCTTTCTCTCTTTGACATGTGGGGGTTTGCTACAGTTTAAGCCTGTGAGTCTTTCAAACTCTGAAATTGAAGGCGAATCGGCGAACCAGAAAAAATGAACCAGATTTCATTTTTTTTTCTAACGACAAGCTGTCTCGTTAGCAAAAAATGAATTAGTTTCCCAGAATATGCCACTCCCTCTGGCTTATCAAATACTTTCCCAAACTGGGATTTCTTCAGAATTTCCATTTCTTCAGCATCTAAACTGTTTGCGATTTCGTCTATGAGCGATAGCTCACTGTAAAATTAAACTATCTCGCCGTTGGGTTTGGATCCTTCTCTAAACGGACGCATTGGTAGTGTTGGGTTCATCATCTCAGAAATTAAAAAAAATGGGAAAGCAAACTAATCAATTATAACCAGTAATAGATCTGAAACCTCTTGATTTTCTCTTCACCTTATTTTGTAAAAACTCTTGGCTGCCCAAACAACGAATTTATTTTTTTCTGCGAAAACGAGATAGGGGAAGTAGGAGAGTGCAGAGAAATCGAAAAGCTGCGCAATAATCCAAACAAAAACTTGAGATTTACTAGTTATGTAGTAGAAAACGAAAAAGATCACAAAAACCGAGATCTACGCAATAATCGGAAACAAACCTTGAGATTTATCATATGGTAGAGGGATTAAAAGATTTCACGGTTTTTCGCCTTCTCGGGTCTTCGCAGGCAGACCAAAGGGGAAGCGACGCTAGGGTTTCGACTCTCTCTCGAGGCGGTTGTCAATAAATGAGAGCAAGAAATAATAAGGTTTCTGTTATTAAAATTATTTTGCGTCTGAAAACGCATAATAATACCCAAAGATTCAAATTTCAAATAAAGGCATCATTTGCTTATTGAATTGTTTGTCCCTTCTACTGAAACACACGAATAGGGAGAGAATGGTAAAAACCTAAGGGGTTCCAACAACTACTACTCAGCCATGGTTAGTTTGTATATTATTTTTTAAATTCAAAGTTAGTTCGTATAGATTTCCTTATATAAATATAACTAGTATTGTCCTCCATCCATAGGACGGACATAGTATTTTTAGGTTATTAAAAGTATTTTTTTGTAAAAATAAAAATGTTTTCAGAAAATCTAACCAAAAATGTAGAACTTTGTCAACAAAATTATAATTAGAGCCAATAGTAGTCAATAGCATACATGAGAATATAATAAACATACAAGGAAATGGACAAAGGATTGTTCTATAGAATATCTAGGTATATCTTTATATAAGAAATATTTACATTATTCGATATATGTACCCAAACAGTGAGGTTGTACACAGCGAGCTTTCTTTCATTTTGTTCTTGAATCATAAAAAAAAAGGGAGAAATGAAGAGAAATGATCTCTTGTTCTTGAACCTTGATCGGATGGATTTTAAGGAACATTTGCAAGGTTTCTCTAAACATTGTAGAAGAGAAACATACATAGTGTGGAAGTGAAGATATGTGGTCACCTTAATGTTCAGTTTCTCATTCTCACTGCAGTTGATCTTCAGTCGTTTCACCTGTTACAGAGACTTTGAGCGTTAATTTTTATAAGAGAGGTGAATGAAACTTACATTGTACTTGAGTTCGAGTATATGTGAGCTGGTGATAAAACTTAATCATTTCGGAAACAGAGACAATGAATCTGAAATAAAGAGAAATGAATCTAAGATAAAGAGAAATAAATAAACATTAATATGATGGATGTGAGATATAAAAAAAAAACTGAAATTTACCTAGTTTGACTCAAAACTTAGTAAAAATAACTAAAATAACTCTCAATCTAGATGGATAACTAGACTAACCCAAATTTTATGTTAAAAGACTATTTAACCTTTCATTATGCCATTTCCTTAAAAAAAAGAACAAATTCATTTTTTTTTGAAAATAACAAATTTTTTTTAATTAAATAAACTAAATAAATAAAAATAACAAATTTAAGAAACAAAAACCAACTAATCGCGATTTAGGTTATAGTTTCTTTTTTTTTTTTCATTCTCACATATTTCCCAGCCATGCCTCTTCTTCTTTGCTTCTTCTACTAAACTCTAGCCATCTTTCTTTGAATAGGCCGCTCCCACAAACGACGACGACGATTTCGATTGGGTTAATTTAAGTGATGTTTGGTTTTCGCAGCCGCTGGGGGACATCGTTTTTGATGATTCCTCTTATCCATTGGTGACTATTCTTCTTCTCCGGCCACACAAACGGCGGCGAGGAGTCTGCTTTTCTCGATTTCATAAAAGTTTCTTCTTGGTAACTACCAAACATAATTTTGTCGTGATAAAATCCGACTTCAAACAAAAATTATAAATCTGTCATAATTAAATAAAAATCTACCATAACACTAAAAATTTATTGTCATTAAATAGGTCATACTAATAATTTATTTTTAATTCAATAAATCTGCTATGAATCACCAGATTTTTGTAAATTAAACATAAATTTGGCATAACATAAAAAAATGTGTCATAACGTTAAACATATTGGTTGCGACTATATGTCATTCTAGCAATTTTCATTTTTTCCAACAAATCTGCTATAACATTCAAGATATTTTGTTTACATTAAAAAATATTAAAAAATCTGTAAAACAATCTGTCAACTCTAAAAAGTCAAACTAGTAATTATTTTTTCATTAACAAATTTGTTGTATTATGACAGATTGTTTCCCAAAAATATAAGTCTGACGCCACTAGAAACAAAAATCTGCTACACATTGTAATAAAACTGTCAAAATTACGAAATTGTAAGGCATCATCGTAAAATAAGTGTGCAAAGGAAAAAAATCTGCTACAAGTTAAATATATGTCGTAACCATATTCAAATAAGTTTGTGGGAGGAAAAAAGCTGTCGTAGAAAATATGTTGTATACCATTAAGTCCGTCGTAGAAAATAAATCTGTCACAACGACGCCCGCAGACTTTTCACGGTAGATTTGTTTTTTCAAAAATAATTCATCCACGTTTCCAAAAAAATCAAAGGGTAATATTGACTTCTGTTTTTTTCCTAACAAAGAGAAAAATGGTATTTTGATCATGAAAATAACTAGATTGACCCATACATTTTAGGAGTTATTCTAGTAATTAAACCTTATTTTTGGGTCAAACTAGGTTTTTTCCCAAAAAAAAAGATAGAAAACCGGAGTGTGTGAGTGTGAGAGCGAGAGATGAATTTGACTCCAATGTGAATCAAGTTTTTAGTGGAAGATGAAGGGGTTTGAAATTTTTATGATATGGTTCCAAACTTACGAAAATCGTGCGATCATGGTGTGTTATGTGAGAAAATATAGAGAATTCGATTTTAAGAATATCTTTTAATTGATATGGTCCTTAAAATTAGGAAGGTAGGTTTTGTTTTGTTAATAATCATTTTTTTTATAGTTTTTCTCCTTTTTTACACGATCTCAAATGTGACGCTCCGACCGCCAACTCTTTTAATAGGCCCCAAGTCCTCTCTCGGCCCGTGGGCCACCATCTTCCGACGGCCGGTTCGCTATATCCGGGAGACTTTAAAGACTTGTTACCGACCCTACAAATCACCACATGATCTTTCCTTGTGTTTTGTCCTCACACACACAGTTCCGACAATCACTTTCCGGAAGGTTCTCTCCGGACGTTTGACCGAAAAGATAAGTGCACTTTGGTGACATAGGTGCCAAATTAATTCTTTTAAACCTCTCCGCATGCACCACCATATTCTTGAAACCGAGATGTTACATCAAAATTGTTTTAGAATTGTTTTTATTAAAATTAAATTAAATTATGGAAAAAAAATGGCAGAACTCTATGAGACATGTGACTTGAACTTTATAATATAAAGGATTTTCAATATTAATAAATTTAATAGAATGAAACTTAATACACACAACTCAAAAATTAACTACCAATAAGAACAAATGGAACCGACTAAACCCAAACATAACGAGTGAAACGCATGTTAAATCATATTTTTGGAACCCGAAAAAGGACAAAATCCACAAACTATTCAAAAAATGGCAAAATCCACAAATGCCACTATGAAAAAGGGCAAAATCCGTAATTAATTCATTTACACATGATGTTTGGGTTTATTAGGTTCTAGTTTTTTGTAGGGTATAGTTTTTGTTATGAAGTATCTGTTTTATGAAAAAAATTTCTAAATTTTTTAGTTTTTACAAGTTGCAAAAATGGCAAATTTGAAAATTATTGTAAAAATGGCATTTTTGAAAAATGGTCATGCAAAAATGGCATTTTAGACAATAATCCCGTACTATTTCAGTGGACTTGGCCTTTTTTTATTCGTGAAAATAACTAAGAACCCTATTTGGGGAATAAGTTGATATCTAGACTACTTAAACGGAAAAAAAAAAATTAATGCTTGTTTTTTTTTGACAAGTATGAATTAATATGGGAACATCGACCAGATTACATGTCATAGACTCATAGTTAACAATTGTTTATATAGGAAAAAGCTTTTGGTTTTCATTTCTTAGCAAAATCTCAAACATTAGAAATGTTACGATGACAGTTAAATTTTCTGCAGGCACTTCTACTTCTACTATGAATGCTAGCCCTTCTACTGTCTTACTATTGACAAATGGAAAGAAATTGTAATTCACGGTACTATTATTTCTCTTTGATGTGGCTTTTTTATTGTCACAATATTTATATTTGGAAAGGGTTTATGAAAGGTTTTAAAATTACTTTTTAAGAAAGTTATTTATATTATTCACCTAATAATTAATAAGAATGTAAGTGATTCCAACAACAGTAGATTATAAACTAGCTTTAATTGTGCAACCGTGTGGAAAATCATGACGAAACGATCCCAATGTGCAAACCCTTGACCAGCTTACCTACCCATCCGTCCAAAAGCTCCACAACTTTTTTTGTGGTTTAGTCAAAGTCCAAAAGTGTAGCTGGAGATGGATTGGTCACGAGTGCTTAACAGCAAAATTCGGTTTGGTACTAATAACTATGATTAAGATGTCCAATCTATAACAAACTATGATTTAGATGGAGTTTAGGCCAGTTTCTTTTAAACAATAAATAAAAATAAAAGGATAGTGCCCTCCCTTGCAAATGAAAGCCGTTTACAATTTACCAACTACGAGTTGGACTAGTGGTAAGTGTCAGGTCGCTCCAAAAGAGAAAAAAATGTTGGTCCCTCTTTCGATTCTTGGTTAGGAGGGATTTTTCCATCCCAACGGGAAGAGGTCTCGTCCCGGACAATTTATAGATGAACCAAAAAAAAAAGTTGCTTACAATTTAGGTATATGGTCAGTAAAGCTACAACATATTGCTCACCAATTCAGAGATATTTAAATTGCTTAACATTTGAACTTTTGTTTTACACAATATTCTAAAATACGTCTTCGATCGGCTGAGAATGTCCGGACGAATTATAATGATGTTATACGTGGACCCGAAGATTGTGATCTTATGTTAGAGACATGAATCAAATCAACATAAGCATAGGCCGGTGATGCAAAAGTCACGATCCGTCTAGTTTAGCTGGATAATGATTCTGCACACTCATACTATATACATAAATCCTAAACATTAACTTTTAACCTAATTTTCTTTTAGATTTTTTTAACAAGATTATGCTTATTATTGGATTTTTCCTTAACCATTGTTTTGTGTCTAAAACATACTTAAGGAGATGGGAAAGGCCTTAAATGATAAATATCCAATCCAGAGATTATTAAATATTTTCTAATGGTGATCTTAAAGAATTTCTTACGTGCTTTTAATAATGATCTTTAGGTAAGAAACTCCAAAAGGGTTTTGATGAGGTCATTTCCAACAAATTTTCCTATGATTAAAGTAAATAACACAACTCCAAAACGTCGGTTTCTAGAGACTAGTTATGTGGAGAACCCGACGAGTTTAGTATTGCAAAAGATCTCCAATCAATGTCTGCTATGTGAAAAATCTGATGTGACAAAAGATCATATTCTCTGTGACTCTGTGTAAGTGCGGATGAGGTAAATAAATTGTAGAAAGTAAACAAGACAAGAACTTTGTTAACGAGATTCGGTTTTTCTAATTCCCCGGGACCAAGTCCAGATTTGATTTCACTAGAACAAGAAAACAAATTACAACCAATTCGCAAGCCCGTAAAACAAGCACAACTCTCTTGATTTACCGCTCTCTTCTATAACGTGAAACCTTAACGATAATCTCTACTCTTAACTAAATTTCCTATGAGTCTAGATATAATCAGGATAACCTAACCTTGAGCTAAACTCTCCTTGAGTCTAGACTTCAAAACAAAACCAATTGATCACACAAGCGCCAACCCGCAAAACTAAGTTGCACACAATCTCACAGAAAGCTCTCAAAGATTTCTTTTTTATGTCTCAGCTCTCTTGCCTCTCCAAGACGTCATCAACTCCTCCTTATATAACCAAAACGATTTGCTAATCACCATAGGAGAAGACTTCCAATTTTCATAAGGAAAAGTAAATGCTGGATATGGGCTTCGCCCATTTTATGCCATTTGGCCCAAACAGGAGCCCAAATGTTTATTGGGCCAGTTGTCTATTCCAAATCAGCCCATTAAGCTTGGAGGGTAAAATGGTAATTTGCAGAGATAGCACAAGAGACTCTAGGTACAAGCATTGTCCTATTAATAGAGCACTATTTATGACAAGAGACACACAAATCAATACCCAGAGAATCAGAGAAATATTTGTGTCTTTCAGTCTAAACGTCCGTTCGTTATTCGTATCTCTTAGCTCAAACGTTCGTTCGTTCGTTGTTTCGTGTCTCATAGCTCATACGTTCGTTCGTTCATTGTTTCGTGTCTTATAGCTCATACGTTCGTTCGTTATTCGTATCTCTTAGCTCATACGTTCGTTCGTTCGTTGTTTCTTGTCTCATAGCTTATACGTCTGTTCGCTACTTCGTATCTCTTAGTTCATATGTTCGCTACTTCGTATCTCTTCGTCATTTGCATCATGTAATTCACCGATCTCGTTCGTCGTTAATAAAGAAGTCACTTCGTTCTCCCCAAAAATTCTTTAGTTATTCGTTGTTACAACTCCGGTACAAACAGTAATTTTCCTTTTACACTTTTCCTTTTTTTTTATTAAACTTCCATTTTCATCAAGTCTTCCAAATCTCTTTAAGTCTTTTTTCCTTCGTGATTCATCTTCTAAACACGCTCTAAACCTATCTTCTCAAACCTTCTAGAAACCAACACTCACACAAAAAACTACAGCATCATGTACTACTTAAATCATTAAGAAACTACATCTTCACTCTGTTTGTCCATATAGTTTCTCTAAATGGTCCGACTTCACATCCAACCTACTTGGATCGGATCTACCTCCGAATTGGAAAGACATTTTCAATCACCTTTTTTCTTTCTACTTTCACCATTTTGGACACTGTCCAATTATGTCTTATGTTCCAAGACACCATCTACAAAGTTTGGCGAGAAAGAAACTGACATCATCAACATCAACAAGGTCGTTAGTCCATCTAGTTTTTTACTCTCTTTGTATCATTTTAAATGATCTTTAAAATTTTTACACACAAATTAAAAAAAAACATATATTTCATTGAATTTATCTCTTTTACATAAAAAGATCATAGTATTAGCATGGAACGTGACCTAACACATACTCACAGTATTAGCATACTCCTTTCCGGTATATTTACAACATCACATAATAAAAAATTCTTTAAACGACGTTATCCGTATCTAAGATGGATTTACTAAAATACATTTTTGATGATTATGCGTTTAACTCGACCAACTTGTGATATTCGTAATGATAATCATTATCTTGAAGGTTGTGTAAAGAAGGAAACCAGTAACAAATAATTAATGTTATTATATCATTAATCATGTGTCTTTTTGAATTTGGTCTACAGCCCAACAGAGATATACATGCATAACAGAAGAAGTGGTGAAAAAAGGTTCTGAAAACGAAATGTGTGGAACATATTCAGCAATTGGTATCTAAGTTAGGTCTATATTTACTATATATATTATTACTTCCACTTAGAGAGAAACCATTTTTACTTAGGCCAAAAGAGGTATATATTCATGAACCATTAGCTTAATTAATGTGAATGCAAACGGGCTACATGCCTACATCTAGATATGTACCTATGTTTGTTTTACGTGCATTACATGTTTCGTTTTATATAGCAATTTTTCTTTTGTTTCATAGCGAGTTCGTTTCTTTAAAATATTAAAAAAACCAATTTGATCGGTAAAAAAGATCACCAGATTCACCAAATTATATTCTTAAGCTTTATATATATATAACGAGTTCATATTTTTTCCAAACAACTTATTATAACCACAAAAAATGTGCATTGATGACAAAATAAGAATATATTTATATATAGTTTTTGAAACTACCATACTTTAATAGACTTAATTAACTACAAATCCAATGCATGAAACTAATGTATAAATAACCGGAATATGTGATCTACAATGGTATCTGATTCTTGTTTTATTTTGACTCGTAATCACATATTATTCTTGGTTTCCTACATTAAAATTTATTCTTTTAGCTGAAAGCGTCTTGAAGAAATATTATATGTTTGATCAAATAGTTTATTTCATTGTAAAAGAATATATATTCCTTTTATGATTCTTTATTCATGTATATCTTTGTGTTATGGAGATAAGTAAAAGCTAAACCATGTCTCGAATAAGAAACGACAAATGTGCATCTTCAAAGTTTCTTTTCTTTTTTCTTAAAAGGAAAAATACTAAATAATGTGGCAGTCTTAGTCTTCTTTGGGCAATGGTTTCTGTTCTAGTCAAGACACTTGGACTGTTCCATTTTGAGACCGATGGCTCCAAAATCTTTAAGATAACAAAGCATCTAGAGGAATGAACTGATTTTTCCATGCCATTAGATGACGTTTTTTTTTTAATTTTAAGTTAGAAATAGATTTCTTAGCTAGGTTTGGTGTAATATCTCACATACTATATATATGGTTCAATAAACTTTTCATATGAAGTAGCAAGAGATCAAGGAAATATCAAGTTGAGTTGATAAAAAAATATCAATGAAAAAGATCAAGAAATATTTGGTCATAACCACGTGGTTATGCTCTGTTGTTTTTATTGTATTCATCAATGAAAAATATCAAACCTATGAAATCTAAATTTGGTTAGAATAGTAACACTAGTACGCCACAATCATAATTAGTAATTACGATGTGCATAAGATTAGTCCAAAATTAACTTCAAGCTTTAAAATTATGTTTTCATAAAAGTCTCTTGTCCCTACACTACAAGAAAACACATGAACTCCTGACGGTATTTCTGACAGACAACAATCCGTCGGATATTACCGAGTAATTACCGACGGAATTCAAGTCATCGAGACTCGTCCGTAATCCGTCAGTAATTTCTGACGGCGTTACATCCGTCGGAAATATGTAACGAGAACCCGACGGCGTTTTGACGGCATATGTCCGTTAGTAATATCTGTCGCGAATTCGTCAGTTATTGTTACCGTTACCATAACCGTTTGAATATTTTAATTTCCGACAGAATACCGACGGAATATATCCGTTACCTATATCCGTGACGGAATATATCTGTTACCTATATCCGTGACGGAATATATCCGTTACCTATATCCGTCGGGAATATATCTGTTACCTATATCCGTCGGGAATATATTCGTTACCTATATTCGTGACGGAATATCGACGGATATCCGACGGACGCCGTTAGAATTTTTTTTTTATAAATATGCATACCCACTCATTCTCAACAACACACTCATTCTAACACCATTCTTCTATTCTCTAAAAGAAAATAACGAAACAAAAAAAGATATGTCTTATTTTAGATCGTGGATGGACGAACCAATGATGGATCCAGAGTCAAACTTATTAAGAGACGAATACGCTCAAGGGGTATGTGAGTTCATGGACTTAGCTTGTCAACAACCAGAAGCAAAGAAAACCCGTAAGTTGAAATGTCCATGTTCTCTTTGCGGGAATGCCCATAATATTAGGATTGATTTAGTTTGGAATCACTTGTATTGCAATGGGTTTATGACGGGTTATAAGATTTGGTTTCTTCATGGAGAACGACCGGATTATGCTAGTACTAGCGAACCATATATTGTGGATAACGTAGAAGAACGTAGAACGGAAGTAGATTTTGGTGTAGGTACGGTTCAGATGGTTAATGATGCATATAGAGAAAATATACAGTCGACTGGTGCAAATGAAGATAGAATAGAGGAACCTAACTTAGAAGCCCAAAGGTTTTTCGGAATGTTAGACGCAGCTAAACAACCTCTATACAAAGGCTGTAGAGATGGTCATTCGCCTTTATCATCTGCAAGTAGATTGATGACGATAAAGACAGACTACAATTTGGCTGAGGATTGTGTGGATGCGATAGCAGATTTTGTGAAAGACATTTTTTAATCGTTAGTCTGCATCGTCAATCCATCGGAGACCCCGTCGGTAATAGATCCGTCGGGAAAGCCTCAGGAATAATACGTCGGTTTCATGTCGGAATACCCGTCGGTTATATTCCGATGACTTCGTGACGGAATTTACCGACGGTCTATGACCCTTAGAAAGCCGTCGGGAAAGCCTCAGGAATAATTCGTCGGTTTAATGTCGGAATACCCGTCGGTTATATTCCGATGACTTCGTGACGGAATTTACCGACGGTCTATGACCCTTAGAAAGCCGTCGGGAAACACCGACGAATTCCCGACGGATTTGTGTTCCCGACGCTCTAGAACCGACGAACTTCACCTCTCCGTAATCCGTCGGAAAGAGCTCTTCCCGACGGTTCCCTGACGGATATGGCCGTCGGTTTACGGCTGTTTTCTTGTAGTGCTATTACGTTGCATCTAGCTAAACCTTGTTTTGGTGTTGCTAAAGAGAGAAAAATTAGCAAATGTAGTCAAGGTCAACCTACAAGAAAAGGCTATGGATATGTTCCAGCCAACCACATATATGGTTTATGCAAATCATTGTAATCTTTTGGTGGGTAATATACACGCTTATTAGCTGTTCAATAATATAATGGAGATTAGAAAAAAGTGTAAAGAAGTGATAATAAAAGTGAAAACTTATATTGGCTTTAAACCAGGCATGAAAGTTACAGTTCAGCTCTAAGGATCGGTCAAAGTTTTGCAGTTCAAGATGTTTAGGTTTTGCACTACAAATAAAATAAGAGAGCGTCACTAATTATGTCTAATCTTACCTAATCACGACCATTGTTATTCATTTGTTTTACTTTCAAAATTGTATCCAAACTTAAATAGAAATTATAACATAAAACGGATGACGCAGATAGATTCGCCTATTGGTAGGAGAATTAATTAGGATAAGATCGTAAAACCGAATGTCTTATTTCTTTCATTTTCTTGTCATCAAATACACGTACTCCAAAATTTAAACGTTTGGTGACAATTGAAAGATCTTATATGTTGAGTAAGAATTAATTACGGATTTTGCCTTTTTTCATAGTGGCATTTGTGGATTTTGCCATTTTTTGAATAGTTTGTGGATTTTGCCCTTTTTCAGGCTCCAAAAATATGATTTATTTTGTGTTTCATTCGTTATGTTTGGGTTTAGTCGGTTCCATTTGTTCTTAGGGTTTAGTATTTGGTATAAAGTACGTATTTTTGCAAAAAAAAATCACAAAATACGTACATTTTTAAGTGTTAAAAAATGGCAAAATCCGTAAACTATTCAAAAAATGGCATTTTCGTAAGTTTTTCCCAAAAAATGGTATTTTAGACAATGTTGAGTAATAACAATGTTTATGATATCATCAAACTTTTGATGATAATATTTAAGAAAAACATGAAAAGTTTTTAGTAGAAACAAAAACCCGTACTATAAAACTTGAACTTTGGGACTTTGATAAAGATAACTCGTGTCAAAGGATATGTTTATCCCCGAAAAATAGTCGATATTGTCTCTTATCGACTATTTAGTGAAAACCCCGCGTTTTGATACTCGCCTAGTTAGTGATAATAGTGCTACAATCTAACAAATATCCAGTGGCAATATGATTGATGTAGGCCACCTGTCTTGTGGTGACGTTAAAAGGCCGTAAATTGTTTCAAATAATAATTGCATAATTTATTGCTATAAGTCCTGACGTGGAACCCAACGAACATAAACTAAAAAAAAAAAGACTTCAGTGTGAGATCGCATGTCTAAATTTCCTTAACACTTGGACATATATTAGTGGTCTAGTTATGTTTTACTCCACCACCATCAATTGTTGTTAATTTTTTATTATGTTCTTAACCATTATAATCAAGGGGGCTGCATAGAAATATAGGCCTCTATAAAGTATAAACCCATAGATAGTGTACGTGTCACATTTCTAAGTTCAACTTTTTTGTGGATCTCACTTTCGCATAAAAAGAGTGAGTATTCGATTTGATGCTTTAGAAGTTTGTTACCCAATGCCTTAACATTCATTCTTTAACCCCTATAATACCCTTTTTAGAAACCAATGAGACCCTTTTGCATTTTAAACTTATATTCATATGACACAACACATTTTCTTATTTCTAAGAGTATGACAGAAAATATTATCTACTTATTTGTTATATAAATACAAGATAATCAAACATATAAATTTCTGTATAAGAATAAAGTAGACATAATTCACAATTTTATGTTTTCATTTTTGTCTTCTGTCGTTATATGTGTTCACGGACTAATATTGATATGATCTCGTAGTCTCGTTTACCTACATAGACTATACGCCCTTAAATATGTTATAGGTTTTTCATCCTTGAAGTTGGTTTCTTTTGATACGAGATGCTTAAAAAACATACACAATATCTATCTATATATATCAAATAAGAATAATATTTTCATAAAAAGATAATATCATTTTCTTTTGATCTCCCTCACCATCTCTCTTAACATAAAAACAAAAAAAAAAAGATAGAGGGAGAAAAGTGGTGGACCCAAGAAGGCTTAGTCAGTGCATATATAAGAACATAAGACATCAAAGCAGAGCAACACAGAGCTTCCATAACAAGACAAGGCCAAAGAGCAAAAGAGATCGGTAGATATAATAGAGAAAACAAATCTACTTTCCTCAAATCAAAAGCAGAAGAAGAAGAAGAAGAAGAATGAGTTGGTGGGGAGTGAAGGGAGGAGGATGGGGAATGGTGGAAGAAGTTTGGAGAAAAGGTCCATGGACCGCCGAGGAAGACCGTCTCTTGATCGAATACGTCCGTGTTCACGGTGAAGGTCGATGGAACTCTGTCTCTAAACTCGCAGGTACAACCACTTTTGTGTTTGCATGTTTTAATATGGTTTTTTTCAAAGTAATGATTGATTAATGATTCATGAATGTTTTGATCACTAGGACTGAAAAGGAATGGCAAAAGCTGCAGACTAAGATGGGTTAATTACCTTAGACCAGATCTCAAGAGAGGACAGATCACTCCTCATGAAGAAAATATAATACTTGAGCTACACGCTAAGTGGGGAAATAGGTCAAAATACCTCAAATCTTTTTCTTTTTTTTTAGGTTTGTCGATGGCTTTTATCTTAAGTATTAGGGTTTTGTATAGGTGGTCTTCAATTGCACGTAGTTTACCAGGAAGAACAGACAATGAGATCAAGAACTATTGGAGAACCCATTTCAAGAAAAAGGCAAAGCCTACGACTAACAATGCGGAGAAGATAAAGAGTCGTCTCCTAAAAAGGCAACAATTCAAGGAACAGAGAGAAATAGAGTTGCAACAAGAACAACAGTTGTTTCAGTTCGACCAACTCGATATGAAAAAGATCATCTCTTTACTCGAAGATAACAATAGCAGTAGCAGCAGCGATGGCGGTGGTGATGTGTTCTATTCTCCTTATCAAATAACACATTCTTCAAAACCCTTTGGATATAACCCTAATTCGTTGGAGGAGCAGTTACAAGGGAGGTTTACTCCGGTAAACATACCTGACGCTAATACTATGAGCGAAGACAATGCGATATGGGATGGGTTTTGGAACATGGATGTTGTGGATGGAAATGGTGGGAACTTGGGTGTTGTTGCTGCTACTGCTGCTTATGGCCCAAGGAAGCCCTATTTCCATAACTTGGTGATTCCATTTTGTTAAGTATTTTTGGAGTTTGGTTTTCTGTCTTTTCAGCTTTTGGTTTGGTAACTAGTTTCTAATGCTATGAGCCTATAAGTAGTATGTGATGAAGTGTGTGTGTGTAATGTAAGAGGAATACTTTAAGTTAAGGATTTATTCAAAAAAAAATAAAAAATCAAACGTAACTACGTAAGTGAATGAGCAAAGAACCACGATTCATGGATTTTTAGGAAGAAATGTTTTTTTTTGCGGTGTCTCTTCTTCTTTGAAACTCATGTTGATGTTTTGAAAATTTCTTCTCAGTTTCATTTATGGTCCCAATCTAGTGTTAGATTTGATCTTAACCAAAACTTTAGAACTAGAACAAGAACAGAATAACACTTGGTTTGGCAATTAAGATTGCTTATTTTTGTCTTCTCCATTTCTTTAAATAGGCAAAAGAAGAAGCAAAGGGGATTCATAACTCCTACAACCAAGGGAAATATGAAGAAAATACTAGGATTTAAACTAAAGAAAAGCAAAACATAAGTCGTTTACTTCATGTATTTCCGGTTTAGAAATTTGGTCGGTTCGATGTTCTTCCTTCGAAATTAATATAAACTAAATTGTAAATGATATACTTAGAAATAATGCTAAATTTCGTTAACTTAAATATTGATAAATATCAATAATTTTTTAGTTTGTTCTTGATTTTCATGAATTCCATAATAACAATATATATGGTCGATCTCATCGATCTTCCATTAACAACAAAGTGGACTCATGTAATTGAGCGAGTACTAAGCGATAAGCCACCGAACCCACTCGAGCTTCAGTCTGAAAGGGACAAAAAATCTTGTGAATAGCTTCATGGACGTACATGAAAGATTGTATGCGAACCATAAGGTTGCAGCTTGAAAAATACCTAATTGCCAACATCAAGAGAGATGTCTCTGCACTAAGTGTCCGCTCTTTGTTTCATCCGTTAGTTGGCTGCCTGAAAATGTTTCGTTAACTCAGCCATAATCTCGCCCGGCACAGCATGCTGCTAGTCAAGTTCTTGAACATGTGTTGTACCAGCTACCATATAGAGTGCTAGAAATGGAGTCATTATGCCTTTTGAAGAATGATAAGTGCACTTATCAATGGAGCTTGACTCGACAAAAATTTTAAGGGTCTCTTGCTTTCTCTGTTGAGAACTTTTTTAACATACATACCATAACTTATCATGGCTAAAGGAAGATTACACGACTATTTCACGATTACAAAGCTTTTGTTATATGGTCACTACTCTGATTTCTGCTATTTTTTCCTTTGATTCCACCATTGATGTAAGAGATAATCGAAAGGACTAGGGGAAATCGAAAGCACAAGACCAGTCCGACTGGAAACTGAATAAATTTTAAACCGACCAATAACTGGTGATCCGGTCCAATACCAAAGCCCAGTTGATAAAGTTTTAGTCATAATTTTTTGATTAATTATTAGGACTTCAATTTGAGTCAACATCAAATTTACAAATTGAAAATTTTCAAAAGATTTCTTTCCTTTTTGAAGTTTGTTTCTAGTTTTATTTGTCAGCTTTATGGAAACCCATTTATCTCATTTTCTTTCTATCTATTATGAATTAAATGTTTACTATCTTCTTTTTTTTTTTCATGATAAACTACTTTCCGATCAAAGTATTTTGAAATATTCGTGATTATTTCTTCACGTTGCGTTTGAAAGAAAACCCAATTTTATTTTTTTCCTTTTACTTCTTTATAAACTAGAATGTTTTTTTTTGTTCACAAAAACTAGAATTATCTATGATGTAGTTTTTGTTGCTAGGTAAAGTGATAGTGAAAATCTTGAAGCATGTTTTGTTTTTCTTTACACCTAAAATTTATGCATTTTCCTTTAATTTTATAAGCACTTGAGTTAGTTTAATATTATATATAAAACAAAAAGAAACAATAAAACTTTATGATCCACCAAATAAATTCATTGCCAAGTTCCCCAAAACAAAAAAAAACAAAAAAAAAAACATGAAATTTAAGAGTTTGATAATTAAAAAAAAAAAGCAAAAAAAAAAAACTGAATGACATAAACCATATTATTTTCGAGACACAACTTCTCTTTTATCACCACCACAACTACTCTTCCGTCACTTCCGCCCCTTCTGCTGCTTCCCCCGCCTCAACTTCCTCCGCCACCGCTTCCCTGCCGCTTCTTTCACCGCCATAACCACTTCCTCCGGTCCTGCCATGACGTTCATACATCATGTTGTGGAAACGACGTTCTCTATCAACAGTACGTTCGTTTCTCTCATGACGCTGCATCCTTCTGTCCAACGAAGTGTCACCCCAGTGGTGAATCCTCATGCTGCGATTGTTAGTGACTTGGTTCAGAACATATGGAGGTAACGTAGTAGAAATAGGAGGCAGCAGAGTACTGTCACTCCCCACCCTAGTTGACTGAATTAACAATAAATCATCAATCTCATATGTTAAGTACTCATCGAATAATATCAATTCCAAGCCACATATAATATCAGAAAATTGGAAAACAATTTAGGTCTAAATCTGTTACCATTTGAAACATATAATCTCTTATGTCAAGATGAAAACGCGTATTATCGATATACGGAAATGGAGGGTGTGGATCTACAGGCTTTGCCAACAACCAATGACCTTTTTCGATCCGTCTACAACATGGACATTCCATCCTCTTCTTTGTATTGAAGTGTGAACCCAAACAATCTGTAGGAAACATGTAATAGTAAGAATCTCTAAGCAAATCGAAAAGGGACATAAATCAACAGAAACAAATAAAATAAAATTGAATCTATTTTTCTCAAAATGAATAAAAATATTATTTAGTGCTCACCCAAATGAAACCTATGGCTACATCGAAGGTTAACCACAGTTCGTTCATTAGCATCATTAGTCAATGGCTCTAAACAAACCACACAATCGTCAGCAGAAACGACTTGTTTGCCTTTGATATCACTCTCTAAACTCATGGCGATTGTCTAATCTTATTTAAAGAAAAAAAAATTCTCAAAATCTTTGAAAGAACGAAAAGAAATTGGTGGCTGAAACTTGACACTGGAAGAGCCCTATTTATATAGACAGGCAAGTAGTGGTTGATGGAATCCCAATATTTTACTTTTTATTTTTATCTTATCAACACTTTTAATAGTTTAAGTAATTTCTTAAATATTTTTTTTCTTCTAGTAAGATTGTTAAGACTTAAGACTTCTCCTTTGACTCTCTTCTATAAAACTTTACAATCTCCTTATGTTTTCTATCCAATATTTTACAAAAACTAGCTAAATAATATGTTTTATAAATTTCCACTGAATAAGTTGCCAATCATAGATACCTAACAAAATTCAATATTTAACGGTTTTTTAAAATTTTACGTGCCAATGTATCTAACGACTATTGCCCGTTTAGTTATTTTTAATAGTTATGTAAGAAACATCAACAAATAACAAATATTTGAAGTTATTTCGTGCCAGATATATCTAACGGCTATCTCACCAACTATTTATGACTAATTTTTTACGTTAGAAATAAATCACCAAATAATTAATATTTAAAGTATTTCGAGCTAATTATATATAACAGATAACTATGTCTTAAAAATAATTAAGATATCATATTTTAAATATTATATATAACAAAAAATATACAGAAAATTAAATTCATTATTGTATAAAATTTTGAGAAAGGAAAAAATAGAAAATTAAATCTAAAAAAGATATTTTTCTTTAATGGGAGTGTGTATGTTGACTCCCTTTATAGATGGTTTTTACTTTCGAGATTTCTTTCTATTAGAGTTAATTAAAGAAATAAAAGGAAAGAATACAAAAAAAATATATAGATAAACTTCAAAATAAAAGAAAAAACATTGCAAAGTAAACCTCCATAAGTCCGAAAGTCATCAATTTGACCGTGACGACGTTAAGTCGTTAACATTGTTATTAGTACTAACATAAATAAAAACTTTTTGTGTGCGTTAAAGGTCGAACCCATGACTTCTGGCCCAAAGTGCGTGGCACAGTAAGACAAATTATGCTACTGAATTGGTCACATAGTAGTAACATAGTAATAAAAAATTGTAACATGTTTCGTTTTATACAAACGGATCTTGGATCCCGGATAATAATTTTAATCATAATAATTTTAATCATAATAATTTTACTTGAATCACTTGATCCCGCACATCGTGCGGGTTGTTATCTAGTCTATACTAGTATTTTTGCAACATTTTGGTGACGGGTGGGTAAAAATGCTTCTGAGTTGGGTTATATTTAACCCAACTCATACACCGGATATTCCATATTTAATAATTTAGATATTTAGAAGACTTGATTAAAATTTAGAATTATGATTCTCCTATCATCTTTGTTTGATTTGTTTTTAACTGTTTTGAATCATCATATCATACATAAATTAAAAAGAAAATCAATTTTTTTTCTGCATATACTGTGATTCGAAATTTTAAAAACGGACATATATTATCTAATTGACGAAAATGTGTGTTCAACATTCTACGTCGATTAAAATATTTAGACAATGATTCAGAATCATATCATAAATAAGATCAACATTAATAAAATAAATGAGTTTTTTGGCCGGACGGGTTTGGCGGGAAGGGTTTTGAATCAACAATAATAAAAAGATTAAAATATCATTAATCCGCCGCTTCAATACGGATTAAATCCTTATATTTTTTCTAATACCCCCAATATTAGACATATTAAATCAGTCTCATATAGAAAAGATTGTATAAAACCAAAAATTGTCTCGTGGTATAATGTTACTTAATAACAATATTTATAAAATTTTAAATATCATTAACATGCCGCTTTAATACATATTAAATCTTCAGTTTATTAAAATATAAATGTCTTAGAGAATGATATGATTTGTATATATATAATAAATAATCATTAAATTTTAAAATAAAAACAAATCACGGGACGGGTTAAAAAATTATGGAACGAGTTATATTTCGGAAAGGATTCATATGGCGGAAGAATTTGAATCAATATTTATATACCGCTTTAATACGGGTTAAATCCTCAGTTTATTAATAATTATCTCGTGGACTCGTGGTATACCGTTTTTTAATAACAATTGTAAACTATAATATAAATAAATATGTTATAAGGAGATATAATTTACAAAATATTTTTATACTAACTTTAAAATTAAATCATCCCGCGGTGTACCGCGGATTAAAATCTAGTAATTATATACAACCACTTGGAATAATAAATAAATAACCAAAAAAATGATTTTTGGTTTCTGCAACTAGTGTCTAGTGACGGCAGTGGTGATGGTGAAGATGGCGGTGGCGGGTTAAGGATAATCTTGGGGTTAGTTTATGATAGTGGTGGCCGAAAAGGTTGTGGGTTGTGGCAGTAACGATGGTACAGTAAACTTTTTATGTTTTTAAAACAAGGCTACAATTTAGCTCTTCTTATAAACCAAATTCATCTCTGTATATCTTTGTATATATAATTCAACACCCATTTTGGTGTAGACGACTAAAATTGCAGTCAAATGTTCATTTATTTAATTTTCGTTGTACATACCTATCAACCCCACCTGCTAAGGTAGAGCAACATAGGTCCCATATTATATATAAGAACATCCTCATTGATAGGCTCTTACTCTTAATGTTAACTCTTAGGATTAGTTTTAATTTAACTCATATATTCAAGACTACCTTAAAAATAGTAATCGGTATTAGAAATCTGAACAAAAAAAAGAGTTTTAGCACATTGAAATAGCATATAAATGTGACATGTCTCGATTTAGATAACATGCACGTGAAAATATGGATGTCTCTATGAAAAAAGTAGAGATATATATGTGCATCTATCGGATAAACACAAGATCAGTTTAAAAAATAGAGATCTATATGTGTGCTAGATAAGCAAATTAGCAATCCGAACAGAAAAGAATTTTGTACCAAGATTTAGGTTTGAAATAGCAGATGCATGAGGCGATTTGCAGAGACGACGGAGAATCAAGTATAGAAAACGTCACATTTGTATAGAGTGCTTTCGATTGAGAAAATAGACACAACGCTTGGTATAGAGAACGAGATCAATGAACACGAACGTTAACGTGGGGTGATATTTGATATGGCGGTGACGGTGAGAGAGTTCCCGACAGACTGAAAAGGAGGGTAAACAGTGAGAGAGAGATACAATTTTGCTAGGGTTTTTGAGAAATAGGTTTTGCTCTCACTTGGGCACCCAAAAGACGCATTGAATGGGAATATAATTTGTTTTTGGGTATATTTCACGGCACATCATTTGACCATGTTTTTCTAATCTAGTTTTAGCTAAGTGAGATTCAGTTCTCAAGTAATAGCCATCTGTTCTTTCTTTAGAGGAAAATGTCTTTCTAACCAAATGAGGTGTCAAAATGGGTCAAAATTCATGAATCAACTCAACTCAACTCAATCCATAAACTCTAATGAGTAGAAAATTTTGATTCAAATGAGTTGATGGATCAAATTAGTTATTGGATCAAAACAGTTGATGGATAAAATGAGTTGGATTGTAATGGGTCTAATGTTTCAATGGTTTAGCCATTTAACCCATCAATTTTTGTTAAATTGAATCAAAATAATTCAAATCTCTAAACCAATATCAATTTGAGTCTAACTAAAACTTCTAAACCGATTGAATATAATCTTTAGTTTTCCCGCCAAACATGTGAATACACAATTTTCTCGCTAAAAACGTAAATTCATGATTTTTCCACCAGAACGTAAATCCGCAATTCTTCGTAAAAACTCACAATTTTTAACCAAAAACGAGAATGTGCAATTTCCCGTTAAAAACGTAAATCCATGCATTTTCCGCCAAAAAAATATTCACAGTTTTAACCACAAACGAGAATACGCAATTTTCCCACCAAAAACGTAAATCCAATCAGTTTCATCTTCAAGTGGGTGTGGATGAGAGTTATACATTGATGGTGTCGAAGAGAACAAGCAATCGATTGTTTGAACTGCCATTAATGGGTTTTAAACAACTATGTACTTTTTTTTGTGGGTAGGCGTGAACTTTGCTTTAAATGGGTGAGAGATGTTTGGGATTTAAAGTAGCCTATTTTATCTTAACAGCTCAAAAATGATGAAGACGATAACTCTAGAGACAGATGAGAAGCTTTTTGTCGTCTCAGCATACGCTTGCTTACGTTTCTTCCTCTTCTTATCAAGCACATTCGATCTGCTGGTCTTCTTTTCTTGGCATCTTCTACAACTAAGCATCGGCGATAAAGACATAAGAGAACCACGGTGCTTGCAGCAGTAAACGAAGATATCAGAGTTGGATCGATGTTATCCCCAAGTTGGTTTAAAACATGGGTTTGGGTCTGTTCTGTAATGCACACCAAGTGATTGCCGAAATTACAGAGTTGAAATCAACATTTCATCATTAGAGAAGCAAGTACAAAAGCTTTGAGGAGAAGAACGAGCAAAACAAATCAGGTATCGAGTCTGCATATTCTTCTAAGACATAACAAATGTCACTAATTTGTGATAGCTTCACAAAGAGGAACAAAGGATTTGGAGTTATAGGCTTGGAATCATGCTGGTTATCGTTTATTTGGTGGTTTTACTGGCTGGTTTAGATTATAGGATTGAACTCTTGAACCTAGAATGAAGTAGGACTGTCTTGGGTTTGATAAGGATGGGTTTATGGCTGCAATTTTCTGGTTTTGATGAGCGCACACAAGATTTTGAAATGTGAGTAAGAGGAGACATACCTTGAAGAAAATTGAGGTATTTGTGGTAGTGGAATGCTTCGAACTCAAGGTTTTCGAACTCAAGGTTTTATAACAAGAAGCTGGACGTATCAGCCAAAAGGATGACTTAAAGAGTAAACTTTTAAGCATTTCCATGTAATTGAGTTGCTATAGAGATTTTAAGTTTGCAAACTTTGTTGAATTAGTTGGACATACAAAAAAAAAAAAACAAAATGAAGTCATTGTTTCTGCCATTCATATCACACTCACATGAACAACAAAATTAAGCCTAACCAAGAGATCTTTCGTGTAACTGATTCCATTAACGAGCTCAATTATCGAGAGTTGATTTGTGGTGTTCGTCCAAGTGGCTGCTTAGTTTGTTATTAATTTATTATTAATGGATTCGTGGAGATGGAATTGAGGTTATTGAACCTAAACCATGTGATCGTGAATGGAATTGTGGTGTTGTTATTAAATTATGAGTTGGTTTAATTATTAAACCGAATCTAATTGTTGTAATGTTATTAAATTATTAGATTTTGTTTGGCTAATGGATGAGAAGCACATGTAGCGAGTACTCTCTCTGTTCAGTTTAGTTGTCGTTTTAGGATTTAAATTTTGTTTCATAATAGTTGTCGTTTTAGGTTTTCAATGCAAATGTTTGGTGAAAATTTCAATTTTATCCCTACTGTTTTAATGTTTTGGCCAATGAATTTTTTATAAAATATATTAATAAAGGGTAAAACATAAAATTTAATGGTTTTCTTAATTTGTGTGAAAAAACTTAAACGACAACTAAAACGAAACGGAGGGAATATGATTTAAGTAGTTGTGGGAAGATAATTTTCCTTCATCATGAGACAAATTAGGAGAGTTAAGTAGTAGGTAAGGAAACACGGATTCTTAGAGCAACGTCAACACAACACCAATTTGGTGTTGAAATTACACTAAATTTGATGTTTTAGTGTCCCAATTTGTTTTTCATCTCTAATCACACATCACCAAATTTTACACTAAAACAATATTTATTATTGTATTATTAAATTTAAGATTCTTTTTATTTTTTAAAGGTTTGATAAATACTAATGAATCTTAGAAATGATTAATTATAAGTTAATATAAGAATAAAATCGGTGATGACAAAAAAGATATTACAATCAATAAATTTAAAATAGCGGTAAATAAATCACATCTTATCATTTCTCAAAATTAATATATTTGAATCACAAGTGTTCAATTAATGCATTTACTTATTGATTTAAATATTTTGTGCAAAGTAAATTTTCATATTAATTTACAACTAAATTTTATATTCTTAAAATGAAAAATATAAAATATTGATGTTATATTATATTTTTAGTTGATAAAAAATAATTTAGTTATACTAATAAATGAAAAACGAATAAAATAGTATTTTAATTTTTAGTGTTTTATGAACAGTGTTGATAAAGCCAAAAAAAAAAAAAAAAAATTGGTGTGGGATATACGGGTCGACTGGAGATGATAACTCACCAATTATAGTGTTTTAGTGTGACGTTGGAGTTGCTCTTAGTGAGATAAAGAGGTCATAATTATTTTGAGAGAGGTCGACTAAGCTCTCCAAGTCCAAGATTACCTCTGAGAAAGCCATGCGATACTCTCTATAAGTATAGACCTAAATATATCTCACACTCATGCTTGTTCTCTGTGGTGAATAGAGCCATCCATTCACATCAAAATGGGCTTGTTTCAACGATGAATCCTCATGCCAAAGTTGTTTTCATCTCAAGTTCAAACTTGTCGTGTTGCTTTCACCCCACGCCAAATTTACGGGAGAGTATTAGGAGTTACAAGAATTTCATAGATTATGTTTTGTGAAAAGCACATTACTCTATGTAATTAGGTTAGCAAAGCAAGTAGTCTTTTATATATTAATTATTTAATGAGAACAGTGAGACTAACCTAAAGACTTGTCAAAGAGGCAACACTCTTTCTTCCCCTTTTTATGATTGAATCAAAGCTCTTTTCTTTCCTTTAGTTTCTGTCACTAAATAAAGCTTTAATAAGCTATTTCATTTCAGTTTCTTTTTTCTCTTTTACTAAGCTCTACAAGAGCTAGAATAAGCTTGTTTTGGATTTGCATACTCACATAAGTTGAAACTTAATCATATATTTAAATTATTTTTTCATGTATCTTGTTCGCTCTTTAACATAAATATTAACGGAAAAATGCTACTCAAAACAGTTTCATATAAATTCTACAATAGAATCACTAATCCTCCTGTTTCTCTTAAAAGAAGAATATGTAATCGACTATGACTCTACACTATATAAGATTAGGATTTCTAATTGTTAGAGATTGAAATACCTAAAAATTGTTTATTTATTTGATTAGTTTCAATCACAATTTAAAAAAAAAATACCCTGCGGCGTAGCGCGGGTTTTAACCTAGTTTGAATTAATGGCAAAACTAAATAAAAAGCAAGACTAAAATAAAAAATGTAAAATCAATGGATGATAGAAACATTGGGCATCACGAAAATCAAGCGGACAAAGTATATAAGAAAGATTGAAGAATCGGTCAGAAACTCAAACCATTAGATAAGATGAAATAAGATTGATCCATTGTGGTAGTATATATCATTGATGAGATCTAATAACTTAGCATGCTAAACCGTCGTTTGAATCCTAAGAGATTAAATAAGCATAATCGTCTGAGATCGATCCGTTAAAAAAGCCCTAACATCAGCTTTCTTTAGGTAGGGCTTTTTGTTCATCTCTACTCCTTCAAGAAATGAACCTAACACTTTTGGTGCATTAATTAGCTACTCTATGATACAAGATGACCTAAGAAAGATGCATTCTAAGGAGGTAGATGGATACTCCTTAACTTCAAAAGAAGTTGCAAAGCAAGAACCGTAGAATCACAATGTCATATAGGATCAAATATTCTTTTAAAACGCTTCCAAAGGCGGTGAAACCTTGATAAGAAGATGGCGTGTAACTAAAAACCTTAAGATCGCAATGTCTTAAGACCGAAAGCATCTTAGAACGACATCTACTAATATTGGCAGTGAATAGCGCCACAAATGATGGTGTAAATCATTTGATAACCCGAACCACAGATATACACACCCTAGATTGATTGCTTGGATGAACACACCAAGTAATCGAAAAAGTTCACAAGGAATAAATGAGAATCACTCTCACAAATAAGAAAAGGGTTTTATAAAAAACTAGTTTATGGCATCTCCGGAGTACCACCATCCGTATTTGTGCGATTCAGAATGGGAAACCAAATGAAGATTGTTGGTGTCGGATCCCGCACCAGAAGTCCGAGACCAACCAAAGATTGCCACGTAGTCAAGATAAAGGCCCATAAAAGATAAAGCCCGTCGAATCCATGAGCCAAGGGAACAGTCGAAGTGGTTGTCACCACTTCGAGAATCCGAAGTGATTGCACTGTGACATGAGTTCGGTGTAGAAGACACGGGTAAGTCGGTTCAAGGACACTTGGGCCAAAAAGGCGAGGCCCATGAAGATCAGAGTCAACTCAAATTCAAACGTTGAGCATTAAAGTCGAAGAATCAAAACGGACACATTTAAGAGGGAATAATTGTACTTAATTATTCATTTTAATGTCAATTCTCTATGTATAAATATGAAGGCCAATGGCCATGTAAAGGGGGATCTTCCTCTCAAGAAAGAAATACTATAGCAATTTTCGTAGCAATTTAGAAGTTTTTACCTATTCATTTTTGTCCCTCAAGAATAATCTTTCCTACTTAATAAAATACTTCAGTGTGTGAATCCGACATCCACATTTTGGCGCCGTCTGTGGGGAACGATTTGGATTCTTGAGTGGTCAGATTTTTCCTTTATCACACTTCCGAGATAAGCAACAATGTCAGGAGGAGACACCGTTGAGACATCATTGGCTGAAACCCTCAAAGCTATGCAGCAAACCATGTCGGACATATCACAAAAGTTCTCGGATGTGGAAAAAGCCGTCGATACGTTGCAAACATCCCAGGTATCTCTTAGTCAAAACGTCAATACTATACAAACTCGTGTTCGCTCTTTAAGTGCAGGAAACCTTGTGGGAATCCGAAGAGGGATATTCAACTCGCCAAGTTCCGCTGCACGAAATGAAACCAGCGGACAAACAACTCCTGGTGCTACTAATAACGTGGCTCAGACGTTGGAAGAAGAGACACAGCTCGGAGATGAAGAACAACTTGCAGCTCAATACGAGCAGGAGAACCTCGACCAGTTTGAGACCATGAGGAAGGTTAGCCAGGAATTAAAAGAAATGAAATCAAAATTTCATCAAGCTACAAGTTCGGAGCCAGACATCAATCGAGTCATTGAAGAGGCTAGGCGAACACCTTTCATCTCGCGAATTGCAAGTTTGAGGATCAAAGATTCCCGGAAACTCAAGTTGGACCCTTACAGCGGATTGGAGGATCCAAAAAGCTATCTCGCAGCTTTTCTGATCGCTGCTGGAAGAGTCGAATTGGATGAAGCTGATGAGGACGCAGGCTACTGCAAGCTTTTTTCGGAGAATCTATGTGGCCAAGCTCTAATGTGGTTCACCCAATTAGAGCCGGGTTCGATCAGTAATTTTGACGAACTATCAGCCGTGTTCTTAAAGCAATATTCCATCCTTATGGATAAAAGCGTTTCGGATGCCGATCTTTGGAACTTGTCGCAAGGGTCAAGTGAGTCACTTCGAGTTTTCATCACCAAGTTCAAATGAGTGCTGTCAAAACTCCCAAGAATCTCACAGCAATCAGCTTTATCTGCCCTACGAAAAGGATTGCGACATGATTCAAGGTTTAAAGAAGACTTAATACTTCATAAACCAGACACAATTCAGGATGCACTCTTCCGCGCGAACAACTGGATGGAGGTAGAGGACGAAAAAGAAAGTTTTGCCAAAAGGAACAAACAAGAAAAGCCGGCAATCACCGTCCCTACCAAGAAGTTCGAGCCTAGGGAGAACAAAGGACCAAGGAAATTTGGGTCGCAACCCTTCAACAGTACCGTCGGAAAGCAATTCCAAGGGAAAGGAAGATCAAACACTTGGGTCCGTGATGAAAGTCTATATTGCGATATTCATAAAGTAACCGGGCATTTAACCAAGGATTGCAGCGTTCTTAAAAAGCACCTCGCAGAGCTTTGGGCCAGTGGAGATCTTTCCAAATTCGATGTAAAAGATTTTGTAAAGGAATACCACGAAGCGAAGGAAAACTCCAAAAATCAAGATTCCAAAAGACCAAGGTTATCCAACGAGGAAGAACCAAGGAGTTCAAAGGGTAAGATCAATGTGATTCTAGGAGGTTCCAAGTTTTGCGGAGATTCGATAAGTTCCATCAAGAAACATAGACGAAATATCCTACTCAAAGCAAGCTTAAGCGAGGAAATCGATTTTCAGGGTGCATCGATATCATTTAATGAAGAAGAAACGCGGTACCTCGAAAGACCGCATGATGATGCTCTAGTCATTACCCTTGACGTTGCTAACTTCGAAGTATCAAGGGTCCTTATAGATACAGGCAGTTCGGTCGACCTGATCTTTTTAAGTACCTTAGAAAGAATGGGAATCAGCCGAGCAGACATAGTGGGGCCTCCGTCTCCATTAGTTGCATTCACAAGTGAATCAGCCATGTCTCTCGGGACAATCAAGCTACCGGTCCTTGCCAAAAAAGTATCGAAGATCGTGGACTTCGTTGTCTTCGATAAACCCGCAGCTTACAACATCATCCTTGGTACTCCCTGGATCTATCAAATGAAAGCAGTCCCCTCTACATATCATCAATGTATCAAATTTCCAACATCAAGAGGAGTGGAAACAATTCGGGGAGATCAAGAAGCTTCACGGACGTGTTATCTGGCTAGCCACCGTATGAAGATTCAATAGCAATTAACGAAGCCCGCAAAAGAGGGACTAAGAACAAAATTTCCTAGCGGGCAGAAGAAAGATGATCTAGTAATCGAAGTGGTGTTGGAAGAAGACAAGCCGGACCGGAAAATTTGAATTGGAGCAACTCTGACTGGCCAAATAAAAGAAGCTTTGATCGAACTCTTAAAGAAAAACAAAACATCGTTTGCATGGTCAGCAGCAGACATGCCTGGTATAGATCCAAATATAATTTGTCACGAGCTAAACGTGGATCCAAGCTTCAAGCCGGTGAAACAGAAAAGAAGAAAGCTCGGAGTGGAGCGAGCCAAAGTGGTAAATGACGAAGTGGATAAACTTTTGAAGATAGGGTCCATAAGAGAAGTGCAATACCCGGAATGGGTAGCGAACACTGTCGTCGTCAAAAAGAAGAATGGGAAAGATAGGGTTTGCATCTATTTTACAGACCTAAATAAAGCATGTCCCAAAGATAGTTTCCCGCTCCCACATATAGATCGCCTTGTAGAGTCCACCGCTGGGAACGAGCTGTTAACATTCATGGACGCCTTCTCGGGTTATAATCAAATAATGATGAACCCCGAAGATCAAGAAAAGACGTCATTCATCACTGATAGAGGTATCTATTGTTACAAGGTAATGCCTTTTGGTTTGAAAAATGCAGGAGCAACTTACCAGCGGTTGGTTAACAAAATGTTCCACAATCACCTCGGGAAGACAATGGAAGTCTACATAGATGATATGTTGGTCAAATCGTTAAAGAAAGAAGATCACGTTAAACATTTGGAGGAATGTTTTGATATTCTCAATAAATATCAAATGAAGCTGAACCCGGCGAAGTGCACATTTGGAGTCCCATCTGGAGAATTTCTTGGCTATATCGTGACAGAAAGAGGGATTGAAGCCAATCCAAATCAAATTAACGCCTTTCTTAACATGCCGTCTCCAAGAAACTTCAAAGAAGTACAACGGTTGACGGGGCGGATTACGGCTTTGAATCGTTTTATCTCGAGATCAACAGATAAGTCGTTACCTTTCTACCAAATTCTAAAAGGGAACAAAGGATTCCTTTGGGATGAGAAGTGTGAAGAAGCTTTTGGGCAGCTTAAGGCATACTTAACCACTCCGCCTATACTGTCCAAACCGGAAGTGGATGAGAAACTTTATTTGTATGTATCGGTTTCAAACCACGCGGTTAGTGGAATCTTGGCTCGGGATGTTCGTTTGGTTCGAGAGCATCCCGAGCCAGAGCCACGAGTATTTCACAAGGTTGACCAAATTCCGGCTAAAGACTGGGGGGCTGACTGGAGGGAGCCAATAAAGCACTACATCATGACAGGTGAGCTCCCAAAGAATAAATGGCAGGCCAGGAAAATGAAAGTCGTTAGCGCGAAATTTTGTCTGTCAAAGGATGCGTTATATAGACGAGGTGTCAGTGACCCTTACCTATTATGCATTTTTGGGCCCGAAGTCGAAATCGTCATGAGCGAAGTGCACGAAGGATTATGTGGGAGTCATTCATCAGGAAGAGCTATGGCTTTTAAAGTTAAAAGAATGGGATATTTTTAGCCCACTATGATCACAGATTGTGTTAAGTTCGCCCAAAGATGCAAGCGCTGCCAACTCCATGCACCATTGATCCATCAACCATCGGAATTATTCTCCTCCATTTCCGCCCCATACCCGTTTATGAGGTGGTCAATGGACATCATTGGACCATTACACAAATCAACTCGAGGTGTACAGTACCTTTTAGTCCTTACGGACTACTTTTCAAAATGGATTGAAGTTGAGGCGTATGTTGGTATCAAGGATTCGGCAGTGAAGACCTTTATTTGGAAAAACATTATATGTCGACATGGAGTTCCATACGAAATAGTCACTGATAATGGACCGCAATTCATTTCACACGAGTTTGATGCCTTTTGTGTGGACTGGGGAATTAAAGTTAGTTATTCTACTCCACGATATCCGCAAGGAAACGGTCAAGCTGAAGCCGCGAACAAGACAATATTAAGCAACCTCAAGAAGCGCTTAAGTCATCTAAAGGGAGGATGGTATGAAGAACTCCAACCCGTCCTGTGGGCCTATCGTACAACCCCTAGGCGACCTACAGGAGAAACTCCATTCTCTTTGGTTTACGGCATGGAGGCGGTAGTACCAGCTGAACTCAATGTGCCCGGACTTCGCCGAACAGAAGCACCGTTAAATGAGGAAGAAAATTCAGCAATGCTTAATGATTCACTAGATACCATAAATGAAAGGCGTGATCAAGCTCTAATTCGGATCCAGAATTACCAGCAGGCAGCAGCCCAGTATTACAATTCTAAGGTTAAAAGTAGGCCTTTTTTTGTGGGAGATTATATATTAAGGCGCGTCTTTGACAACAAAAAAGAAGAAGGTGCCGGTAAACTTGGTATTAATTGGGAAGGACCTTACATTATTACCGAAGTGGTTCGGAACGGTGTTTATAGGTTGAAAGACTTAGAAGGCAATCCGGTCAAGCGACCTTGGAATGTGATCAACCTAAAGAAGTTTTATGTTTAAAGCTACATGCATTGTTTATGTACATGAACTACGATGTGGCTTGATCCCGAAATGGGTACGTAGGCAGCTTGGAAACAAGTTCAGCTATTAATAAAAATTTGTTTTATTTCTTTATTAAAGGATAAAGGTTCGACTTTGCGAACAAGTGAAGCAAATAGAAGGTTCGGCTAAGCGAACATACAAGAAATTGGGAATAGAACGTTTATTCAAAAGACGGAATGTCCCTCATCGTACACTTCGGACTATGAAAATCTTGTTGACAAGCAGAACACTTCAACTCCTTGACCAGCAAGATCGAGGATTGGCATCATGCAGTCCGGAATTCGAGCAAAGTCAGAGATTCCAAGCTCAATCCATTCTCCGGGGTGAGATTCAAGGATGTGAAGATTTCTTGACACTGTAGTAAGCCTGCGTTGCATCCGGTTAATCCTCTTCCGGAGTCTCCTCTTTTCCGACATAAGCTTCCGGTGTTGAAGCTCGAGTGCCTCTATAAACGCCGTCGCTGTTCCTTAGTCTCTGATTGGGAGATCCCTGATCAAAGCACATGGGGCTCGGATCTGAGATCTCAAGGAGCCGCGAAGTGGAGGAGGCTGCCTGCTTGGCTCATTTGGAACATCTTCGTTTATCATTCCGATTCTGGAGAAGTCGGGCATAGATTCTGAACAGCGAAGATTGAACTCCATACCTACTAAAATGAAAAGAATGGTGAGAAGTAAAGGGAAATTGAGACTATAATTTATAGGAACGTCATATCCCCAACAAGCTGCGGATTCTATCCAAGGAATGGAGTGATTCGCGGAGAGATTTATGCCCTCGAACAGATCCTGCATTAAAAGGCGCATCTCCGAGAATATTCGAAAAGAAAGGAAAGTTGCAAGTGTTTCCATAAATAAAAAGGGGGGCCGAAGCCCATTACGAGTTTAAAATAAGTGAAGAAGTTAAAGAACATTTATGGAAGAGGCTCAGGAACAGGCTCCTTCATCGCCGGTTTAGTCTTCGAAGTGGACGCCTTGTTCTTGGCATCCACTTCGGAACGATCCCGAACGCTGGCCTCCTCCTCCAAATCGTCCTCCTCTTCGCTGTCAGATGGAACGGCGCAAACATGGACGTTCACGGGACCCGGGACTCCTTTAGCGCGGAGATACATCCGAAGCATCTTCGGGATCTCAGCGACGGAGTCGAAGTTCCGCCACTCCCATTGAAAGGGATCACTCTCCAAGGCCCGTATCTTCCTCTCCACCCGAGCAATGCGAGCCTCGAGTGTTTGCCTTTTAAGGCCCAGCCGTTGCCTCTCTTCACACAAGCGACGGTGCTTGTCGGCAACCTAGCATAAAGATGAATGAATAAGATGAAACAAAAAGTTTTTAAGTCAAAAACTTTAAATATTTACCTTGTCGATAAACTCGCAAGCCTCTTTCTTCTCCTTTGAAGGAAAGTGAAAGACGGCGTGAGGGAAGAGAACGCCGGCCGGTTCAAAGCCGTCGCCGGACAAGAAGAGTGGGCTGCCGGGATCAACGGGGGCTACTTTTTCGTTTTCCATTCTTGAAATATTTCTCAAGTAAGATTCTAAAATCGTGTTTAAATAAAGCTTAGAAGTGGGTAAGCCTTTATTTATAATGATTTAGGGTTTGTCTTGGAACCATAAATCCAATAATGGTAGTGTGTCCGAATGGTTTAAACCATTTTTGGAAAATCGAGAAAAGGCAGTTATTGCATTAAAGACGAGCCGTTTTCCTTACTTATAAGAAAGGAAAGCGCAACCGTCGCATTAACTACAAAAGTTTCTGAGGCCCAAGCCCAATAAGTTTATCGAGTTGACTAAACCCGAGGTGGGGAACTCGCTTTAAGCCGAGCTCAGTTCTCGCATTCTAAAGAGAAAGGTCTGATCAGCCTAAAAATCTCAAAAGCATAACCACAAGGCCACAAAAGGTTAAAAGCGGACTTTGCAAACCCGCATATAATTTTAACCAAACCCCCTTGGGAACATAACCTAAAAAGGTTTAAAAGCCTCCTCAGGCAAATATCTTGTTCAAAAGAAATGATAAAGCCTCCTTAGGCCAAAAATAAGTTCGAAATTAAGTCTTAAAATTAAAGGGACAATTCCCAATTTAAAGTGGACGCAGCCACTACGGAGTGATATCCACCTCGGACCCCGGCTCAGCAACCGAAGTTTCGTTCACCTCCTTAGTTGGTGCTTGGTCGGATGGAGCTCTTGGTCCGCCCTCTACATTACAACCATCCTCCGGAGTGACCGCCGGTGCCACAGGTACTTCGGGTGGGACGACATCCTCCGCCTCACTTGAACCTGGGAAGGACAGTCCCAGTCAACTTAAAAAAAAAAGAAGTGAGGAAAAGGTAGTAAATGTCAAGAGCCAAGCATTACCTGCCCAATCTAGACCTGATTCACTTATAGGAGGCGATTCAGTGAAGAATTCCTCGAAGTCCTGAGGGTTGAAGGTCGAAGTAGGAAGAGCTGCCAAGCGACTCCGCTTTTCAGAAAGATTAGCCGACAGTTCGGTCCTCTCATGCTCCTCGGAGAAATCTGTATCATGGATTTGATCCAGCAAGATCAGGTTGCTCTCGTGCTCCTTGATGTCTGATTCCAAATCAGACCTAGCTTTCTCGGTCTGCATGAATCGGATGGCCCCTTGGATCAACTCCATCCCGCGTCCCTTAACCTCTTTTCTGGCTTTTGATGCCGACCTCGCCAACTCGGAGTCACGCAATTTAGCAATCGCCTTGTACTTCGCGTTAAGCTCAATAAGCTGGTTGTTCAGGGTATCGGCGGTTGATTCGGATTCATGAAGTCTACCCTGAACACCAGAAAGCTCACCCTGGAGTTTGAAATTTTGGTCATACTGGTCCTGTAGCTCCCCTTTTATCTTCGCAAGCTCGGATGATAGACCATCAACCTTGTCCTCCAAATCATGCTTGGAGTCGGTAGAAGAGCGGAGGTCAACTTCGAGATTAGAAAACTTGTCCTTCCACGTGTCGATCTCTTTCTCCCGACCAATGACCAACCCTTCGTAATGTTCAATTATGTCATTGAGCTCGCCGTTCGCCTGTAAACCCGGAATGACGGATCAGTTCAAAAAATGACGGTAAAGTCAGAAATTGAAGCGGAACTAACCCGAGATGAATGATGAGCATGAAGTAGATATCGTTCACGAATTGCAGAGCGCCATTTGTTGAATTCCGGCAGGATCGCGCCTGACCGGGTTTTGAAGCACCGAAAAACGTTACCTTCTTTCTCCATGGCTACGAAAGCGAAAGAGAAAAGGTCTTAGAAATTCAAAATAAGTACAAGACCAAAAGAATACATGTGCATCGTCATACCTGAGAGCGATTTGATCTGAGGAACAAGAGCAAGCTTTGTCTTCGGAGAATCATCTCGAGACTCAGAACTATCCTTCTGAGAAGTTGCACCCAGGTTCGTCTTCTCACCACTACGTTGAGAAGAAGAAGACATATCAACAGGACGAGGCGGACCCATTGGTTCAGTAGGAGGGGACGATCGAGGAGAACGGTCAATCCGGGCCCTTGACTTCTCTCTTCGCGGAGAAGAACCACTGCGGGATGACATGTCCCTCTTTTTGCGAATTAAATCCTTGAGCGGTTCGTTGCTAAAGTCATCCCGGGAAGAACGATGAGAATCGCGGTTAGGAGATTGAAGCCTCCGGGAAGGACGCTCGTCGTGACGTTCACGTCGAGGTGTCAATCTGAAAACAGCGACGGATCTGGCTCCTTCGGTGCTACCGTCGTCAACCAATAAGGTTTTGCTATAATCTTTTTTGTCAATGGCGGTCGCAAGGAACGCCTTGTTCTCGTCACAAGCCTCAGCCATCGGCTTGGAGATCATTTTTCGCTGGGCAGTAAGAGCCCGAGCTGACATTCCCTGGGTTGAGGGAGGGGCGGAAGACGATGAAGATGGTTGGGAGGGCTCATCCTGAGTTTTCGATTGGCTTCTATGAACCGATCGAGAGTGAAAGAATTCCAAAGGGTTTCCCCTTCGAGGATTATTTTGAAGAAGCCAATGAATTCCTCAGTTGGTAAAGACGGAGCGACGAAAGCTGCGAAGTGAAAATAACAAGTTTAATCAATAGGAATAATAAAATTGGAGGAATGAATGCGACCTAATTTCTACCAGGTTTCGCGGACCACTTCGATGGAAGTAAATCTGATAGACTTCCAATCGAAGCAGGGGTTTTCTTAATCAGGAACCAAGGGTGATGCCAATTTTCATCCTTGTTTGGAAGATGTGAAATGACGTTCCTGTTAGCATTAGGGTATGCCGAGAAATACCCCGTCTTCTTCGATGAACTTCTCACGCTTAGAAGCTCATTCAACTCGGGGACCCCTATGATGTATCCGGCCTCCGCCGCTACTGTTATAATTCCAAGTATGGTTCGGAGAAGATTGGGGGTCAATTGAGGAAGAGCGATCTCGAGAACCGCCAAGTACCGAACTAGGGCTTCGGGAAGTGGGAAAGTTAATCCGCAACCCTTGAAATAAATCTCGTACACATAGAAGTAACCATCGCGATGGTTCTCTGGGGATTCTGTGGGGGCAGCTATTTGTGCTTCCGCCATAATTTCCGGCGGAATCCGGCAAAGCTCTCTCAATCGCTCGAGGGATTGAAGAGTACAAGTGGATCTATAGTGCGGACCAGCAATATCATTAGGGCGAGTGCACTCGTCATTACTAGGGCGCCTATCGTCAAATGACGGAGATTCGGGCCTTTCGGAATCAGAATTCATCGGAGAATATGAGAAATTTAAAATCCGGCAAAGAGAAAATCGGCGAGGAAAGAGAAGAGAAAGTTTTCGATTAAAGCGTAAGAGTAAAAGTGATGATGAAAGAAGTTACCTCACGAAAGCTAAGTGATAATGATGGAACCGTCTTGGAAATCGTGGAAGAAGTGGGAAGGTTTTTTCCCGCTTTAATAGTAAATAAACGATATGCGGTCATAATGGCGACAGATGTCACGCGACTAAATATGGGTAGCACCGAAATTAAAGGACTGATGGGATCTTGGCGGGAAAATCAGAAGATTCCTCGGAACGCAATCTTTGGTCATTAAAGCATTTAAAGTCCTCCGAATTGGAATAGCACTTCGAAGAACTTGGGGGGCTAATTGTTGGTGTCGGATCCCGCACCAGAAGTCCGAGACCAACCAAAGATTGCCACGTAGTCAAGATAAAGGCCCATAAAAGATAAAGCCCGTCGAATCCATGAGCCAAGGGAACAGTCGAAGTGGTTGTCACCACTTCGAGAATCCGAAGTGATTGCACTGTGACATGAGTTCGGTGTAGAAGACACGGGTAAGTCGGTTCAAGGACACTTGGGCCAAAAAGGCGAGGCCCATGAAGATCAGAGTCAACTCAAATTCAAACGTTGAGCATTAAAGTCGAAGAATCAAAACGGACACATTTAAGAGGGAATAATTGTACTTAATTATTCATTTTAATGTCAATTCTCTATGTATAAATATGAAGGCCAATGGCCATGTAAAGGGGGATCTTCCTCTCAAGAAAGAAATACTATAGCAATTTTCGTAGCAATTTAGAAGTTTTTACCTATTCATTTTTGTCCCTCAAGAATAATCTTTCCTACTTAATAAAATACTTGAGTGTGTGAATCCGACATCCACAAAGATGAGAGTTTTGGCTGAATTTGTAGAGTCAAAGGGTAACGTTGAGGAACATGGCCATGCTGGAATAGCAGTGGACGAAATACTCAAAGTGTTGTGGCAGACATCCGATTTGCTAACATGGATAGGAACGCAACCAATATTTTGGTACAAGAAGGCAACAACGGGTCAGTTAACCTATTGCCAATAGATCACGAACGGTCCTTCTCCAATAATCTTACTCGACAACAAAACTTTATTTTTTATTGATTCAATGTCTATTTCCTTTTGTCATGTTGCTTAGGTAGGGGAGTTTAATTACATAATTAATAGAATACTTTGCTTTGATTGATATATGTAATCATGAAAATATCCAAATTTGAAAAAGTATGTAATTTCATAGATAGTTAGCGATTTTATATTTAGTTGTTTATAGATCGATAGTGGATGATTAAGCAATATAATCTTGTTTTAGGTTTTGAAGTTTTAATATAACTTTTTTTGGTGAATATGTAAAAGTCATATTAGATTTAAGAAATGATCTGAATTCAAAAAAACATGTATTTTTATTTGCATAGGATATCCAAAAACTTTGGACCGGCTCTGCACGATATGTGTTATTCCAATGTTCAACAAGATTACAACATTTGGCGGCCGTTGTTGGATAAAATGGTTACATGCTAATGATAAAGGTATTGCCAACAAAGTTTTTTCTTTGCGCTCCGTCAATTACGGGGATTACTCTATCCCGATAATGATCCCGAGACATGAGTAATCCCGTAAATGAGATACACAAACTTGTCATCACATACACATGCTTCCGGGACATCGATGAGAACATTATTAATCTTATGGTCTAAAAGGCGAAAACATGTCACTTCAGCTTGTGCCAATAGATCACGAGATGTGCTTTTGGCAATGATGTACAACCATATAACATTTGTAGCCCTTGCTGGTTAACTTGGTTAAAGAATGAAAGAAAACGCAATTAAACTTTCTCCTTGAAGTCTGTAAATTATGTGGCAGGTCTAGACTTTGATAAGGATCTTGACTTTGTTCCAGGATGTGGATGGGAACCTGGGTTGGGTTTGAGTGAAAACTTCAAGGTTTTTGGAACTTTTTTTGAGAAGGCCTTACATGCTTTAGTGTTGTTTGCTTATTCTTAAATTTGCATTAGTTATTGTTAGAGTTCGTTTTTAATGTTTTTATTGCAATTAAATATTCTGGTGTTGTCTTCGAGACATGATAATTAAATTTTTAATGTGTAGTTTGTTCTAGAATATTAATTATAACTACAAATTTTATTTTTAATTAGAGAATTTAAATATTTTACGAAATTAGGCAAATTTTCTTCAAATTAAGAATAATTAATTTATCAAGAAATGAATACATTTATTAATTAAGAAAATATCTCATTCCCACATTATTAATTTTTAGAGGTTTTGATGTACTTTTATTCAAGTGTACTACCATTTGCACATAATGTGTATGCACTATTGTTGACGTTCTAGTTGTCTTTGATAAAAATATGTATACACATTATGAGATCTTTAATACTCTAATATGTCGCTTTAACTTTACCAGCTAATACTGTAATTGTTATAACTTATAAGGAATAAAAATACATTAGGTTACTGAAATGAAAACAACCAACAACAAAATATATGACAAGAGTTAAATGCCGACGAACACTAAAAAATATTTGATAATGCACTTTAGAATCAACAAGAATGAGTTGTAAAATTAATCTCTTCTAAAACTTTATGAAGAGTAAGTGGAAGTTTGGAGGCACACATGCGTCGTGAACTCTGTGATATGTTTCTTGTCTATGGACTTTCACAAACTCTACATACAAAAGAAAAAACGAAGTAAGTGAAGTAAAATGCTTAATCTCGTAATTAATATCTTCTAACTAGCAGAATTCATATTTGCACACACATGGATTTGGGTATGTACGTATGCAGCCACTATTTCAGCGTGGATTGGTTTTATATATGTCAGACATAT
Organism: Arabidopsis lyrata subsp. lyrata; assembly: GCF_000004255.2. Lineage (NCBI taxonomy): Eukaryota > Viridiplantae > Streptophyta > Magnoliopsida > Brassicales > Brassicaceae > Arabidopsis > Arabidopsis lyrata. The sequence continues at coordinate 82,367 of NW_003302547.1, read as the reverse complement.
TTTCATATATAGTACAAGTGAACTATTAACTTTTTATAGTTTGAAATCTGTTTATAAGATGACAGTAAACAGAGCAAGGCCGAGGGAGAAACCATGAGGAACGCGAGATTCAAGAGGAAAGAAACCATGAGGAACGCGAGATTCAAGAGGAAAGAAACCACTGAGCATCCTTGACGTTAAAGTTGGAGAGAGTGGGGAAGCGTTTGACTTTGTTGTAAGATTGAAACACAAAGAAAATATATAGATTAGAAATAAGATTTTTCACTTCCAAATCAAGAAATTTAGATATATAGACAGACCATCGAAAATGTTACGAGTAAGGGATAATATAAGTAAAAGCTTTGACGATGAATATATATATATATATTCCCAAAATCTGTTGGTCCTTCCAATTGGTTTTTCTCCAAATAAGCAAAATGTAATGAAGGATATTCATTAACAATGTAGTAGAAAACTCACATCACATTTCAAGTTGTGGAATAAACTCTTGTCAGGTGGAAGCGTGGATTCAAAGTAATTATTATTGGTGTTTAATTTGATAAGTGTCTTTAAATTGGCCAATGATACATGAATATTGCCACTATAGTTTTTTCGCAAAGATCCAAATATCTTAGTTCATTAGGTTTCTGATTGAACCTGGATCTTGACCTCGTAATATTACGCCTAAAGGCAAGAGTTTTTGAGACAAGAAAATATTCTTAATGAAGAAGAAAATACCACTCTTTATTTCAAAGTGTTGTTGATTATGTCAAGTGAAATTACCTCGGAATATTTAACAACGCAAGTGACACCCTCCCAAAAACAGCACACTGTTGTTCCATGAGCTTAACCATGCATTATTATCGCTAGGGTTAGACCGCGAAATTCGAAATTCATCTTTTAATTGCAGAAATGGCAGATCATAGGAGAAACAAGAGTATATGGTAGGAGGGTTAAACAGAAGAGATAGCAATAACAATGGCTCCGAACCATCATATCTTTCTTTCTTTTTGTAGTCGAGTAATAGGTTATGTAATGCTTATGTGGCTTCCTCTTTAAAATAGAAGAAACTCGTTAGTTGGTGGAGCTTTTGACATGGAATTTTTTTCTGTCAGTTGTTCGAATTGGGTTGATTTTCCAAGTCTTCTTATACTCTATATGATCATTTGATTTTTTTTTCCAAGGGCTCAAACTTCTCTCCATAGACGTTGACTCATTCCTTCCATCTTATAATTATCCAGCACCTACTTTCTTCTTCTTTAAGTTAAGTCACTTTGGGTTTATTACACGACTTCCTTAGTTCATAATCAGGAAAAGTAAAGGAACTCATAAAGTGGCTTAATTTTCCATGAACATACTAATCAAGGGTTTCTTGCTTTCTATGTTGAGAACTTTTTTTTAACATACATACCATAAATTATCATAGCTTAATGAAGTTTTTACGACTATTTCATGATAACAAAGCTTTTGTTAAATGGTCACCACTATGATATCTGATAATTTTGTCTTTGATTCCACCATCGTTGTAAAAGAAAATTGAAAGGAGTAGTAAAAATCGAAAGTACAGGATCCAGTCGCGGATCTAGAATCAATTTCTAATGTGGTTAATATGTTATACGAAGAGAAAATGAGGGATTTAATCATATTTTAATGGGGTCAATATAAGGAATTTAAACATATTCTATAATTTACTCTTAATTTTTAAAAGCAAATCAGTTAAAATTCAAAAGTCGTTGAGGTCAAGTGACACCAATACCACCAACATAGCTCTGCCACTAACAAGACCAATCCGACAGGAAACTCAATAAATTTTAGAATGGATTAAAATCCGCCAAAACTGGTTATCCTTGTTTTGAATGCTATTTGCTTTTACTGGTATATATTTAATGTTAAGAACATCTATCAGCAATTTGTTGTCCAAGTTAATTTACGCTACAATTAGCTAATACAAGTCCTTAATAATAAATTATTCAAATTTTCATTTTGTAAAAAAATATTTAAGTTTTGATTATATTTTTGATTAAGTTAAAAAATCAGATTTGAGTTAAGCCTCTTAAACTAGCCGAAATCCGTCAAAACTGGTGATCTGGTCCAATACCAAAGCCCAGTTAATAATCATTCATAATTTTTGATTCATTATTAAGACTACAATTTGAGTAAAAAGAAAAACAAAAATTGTCAACCAATTTGAGCAATATTATATTTACAAATTGCAAATTTTTAAAAGATATTTTTCCTTTTAAAGGTCGTTTCCAGTTTTATTTGTCAGTTTTATGGAAAATCAATTTATCTCATTTGATTTCTATGTTTGTTATCATTTTTTTTTTCTTCCCTTCATGATAACTCCTTCCCGATCAACACATTTTGAAACATTCGTGATTTGTTTTGTTCACAAAAAACTAGAATGATTTAAGATGCTGTTTTTGTTGCTAAGTAAAGTGATATTGAAAATCTTTAAGCATGTTTTGTGTATGTTAATTCATGTTTTATGGTTATTTACACCTAAAACTTAAGCATGTTTTTCTTTAATTTTATAAGGACTTGGGTTAGTTTAATATTATATATAAAATAAAAAGAAGCCATAAAACTATGATGCACAAAAGAAACTCAATGCCAAGTTCTCCAAAACAAAAAAAAAAACAAAAAAAAAATTAAAAAAACCATGAAAGTTAAGAGTTTGATAAACAAAACACGACATGAAAAAAAAACTGAATGAAGCAAAGTCTAAATGATCACATAAACCATATTATTTTCGAGCCAACGGACTCACAACCATTTTCCGTCGCTACTCTTCTGTCATTTCCGCCCCTTCTGCTGCTTCCCCCGCCTCCGCCACCGCTTCCCCACCGCTGTTTTCACCGCCTCCCCCACCACTTCTTTCACAGCCATAAAGTTCACACAGCATTTTGTGTAAACGACTTTCGCTATCAACAATAATGGCTACATGTTCGTCTATCTGACGCTGCATCCTTGCGTCCAAAGTAGTGTTACGCGACTCACGCCATCGGTTAATCCTCGCGTTGCCATTGTCAGTGATTTGGGACGGAACATTTGGAATTAACATACCTGTATTGGTTAAGATTCTATCCATATCACTATGAAAAAAATAAGGCACACCGTCACTCTCCACCCTGGTTGGCTGAACCAATAATAAATCATCAATATGTTAAGTATTCATCGAATAATATCAATTCCAAACAAAATATAATATCAGACAATTGGAAAAAATTTTAGGTCTAGATCTGTTACCATGTCAAGTAATATATCATCATCTCTTTCTAGTTGATCACGCAAAACATCGATATCCCGATATGGCGGGTCTAGATCTACAGGTTTTGCGAACAACCATTTTCCCTTTTCAATCTGTCTACAACATGGACATTCCATCTTGTTCTTTATATTGAAGAATGAACCAACACAATCTGTAGGAAACCAAACCTATTAGTGAATGATTTTTTATAATTAAAAATATTCATAATGAAAAATACACCTACAATATTAACTTTCCCAGCCAACAATCTCCTTACCAATTTGCTAAATAATCTCATAAATATTGGGGCAATTTTGGTCGACATAAATATATAGACAACCAAGAATGTCTCAGGGAGTGATGTAATAATCTGAAGACCCAATATTGTAATGCAGGTTCGAGTTAATGGATACATCAAACAAGGTGGAGATCGAGAGAGAGACAAAAACAAATTATTTCCATCAAAGAATAAACTAAGATAATAGATTCACAACAAAACTCTACAAAACAAAACAAATAATAAGAATCTCCAAACAAATCGAAAAGGGACATTAATCAACAGAAACAAATAAAAAAATGGATCTATTTGGTGCTCACCTAAGTGAAACCTGTGGCTACATTGAAGATTAACCACAGTTCGTTTAGCATCATTAGCCAATGGCTCGAAAAAAACCGCACAGTCTTCATCATCAACTGGTTCAACGACTCGTTTGCTTTCTTTAATATCACTCTCTAAACTCATAGCTACTGTCTAATCTTATTAAAAGAAAAAAAAAATCTCAAAATCTCAGAAAGAATGGAAAGAAATCGCTGACTGAAACTTGACAATGGAAGAGCCCAATTTATATAGACGGGCAAGTACTGGTTGATTCACTCCCAAGATTTTACTCTTTTATTTTTATCTTATCCACACTTTTTAACCACCTCTAAATAAAATTTCTCATAGTTCACGTTATTTCTTAAATATTGTTTTATTTTCTAGTAAGATAGTTATAGGACTTCTCCTTTGAAAACTTTACAATCTCCTTATGTTTTCTATCCAATATTTTACATAGACTAGCTAAATTATAATATGATTTTTTTTATATAAATTTTCAGTGGATTAGTTGCCAATCTTAGATACCTAACAATATTCAATAAGTAACAGATGTTGGTGTCGGATCCCGCAGTTCGGATCCGGTCCGGAAAAATAGTGGATCAATAATACGAAGTGGGCCGTCGGCCCGGTCCAGGGGACGAAAAGAGCGGCCCAATAAGTTCCAGCCCAGTTCGAGTCAAACGTCGGGATCTCACGAGTTAAATGAAAGGCGGGTTGCACGGGATCAGCTAGATCGGGAAGATTCGAAACGGAAGCAATAATGAAGGCGAGATCTGCGGCTTGATGAGCGACTTCGGTTTCAAATCGTGTAATTATAAATAAGAAACGAAAACCATTGTATGGGGGGACGGAATTTTTCTTGAGCAATAAACAGACACATAGACTTTACTCTCTTGTTTTCTTTTCACGATTGTTGTTCGAATTAGCAAGGCTAGACGATCCGATACACATCAATTTTGTATTGCGGATTCCGACATCCACAATTTGGCGCTAGAAGGAGGGTATTTCTAGTCTTTTACTCCAGAATATCAATCGAAAAGATGTCAGACGTGGCGGATCCGGCTTCAGTCCTCGACGAGATCAAGAAGTTGCTGAAAGATCTGTCCGAGAAGACCGACCAGCAGCAGCTCGCCACCACTGCGTTGTCTGAGAAGCTTTCAGCGTTTAAAGAGCAAAGCGGCAGCCAAATCGCAGTCCTCACAGCAAGTTGTTCCGAAATCAGGTCAGCCCATCATGCTTATGCGGATCGGGTTGATACAATTCTTGCAGGAACTTTGCGGACCAGCGGACCTCGCGGCCATTTGGATTTTCATGGTCCGAACGTTTCGGA